>NW_006159539.1:1956260-1994422 GCF_000334495.1 Tupaia belangeri chinensis | reverse complement strand
TTCCGATCTGCCCGTTCCTTGGTTCTCTTCGCCTGGAGTCGCCCGGCGGCGCCCAGGGCCCTCAGGGCGCGGGTCGTCCTTTCCTCAGGGCCTGCCCGCTGGGCCGCGCTCTCTCGCCCAGGCCGCGGAGGCCGGCCTCCCCGCCACCCACCGCCCGGCGCGACCCCGCGGGGCCGCCCGCTCGACTGCCCGCCCTGACACGCGCTTGAGAACCCCCAGGGGGTGGGAGAGGCGCACCGTCTTCCCCGCGCGCCCCCCATTTGTGAACGCGGAGGGTGGGGGGCAGTGTGTCTTTGCCCAGGTCGCCACGCAGCCAGTTGTTGATTCCGCTGTCCAGCCTGCAGCCCCTCCCTCGCTCTTTGCCTCTGGAAGCAGGATGAGGGGCGGTCAAGGCTGAGCATTGGTCAGCCAGTTTCCCGACCTTTTATTCATATCACGGTGCCCAGTTTCCTTCTCCGTCCACCTCCTACGGAAAAGAGGAAAAAGCATTAGCCATTCTGAAAGTGGGCTGTGCCGACCTCTTCTCATTTTGGACTACGTTGAGGGTCCTGCCCACCCACCGCAATGAGTCTGCACAAAGGATCTGATGGTTCTTTGCAACCTCCAGGCCGCCTCCCAGACGCTTCCCGAGAACAACAACGTTAGGAGCCCGGGCATATTCGAATGAGTCCCCTGGGTTTTGGACTTTGTAGCTCGGCCTCAACCCGTGCGGAACCAGGAGGATATGTCAATTTTAGGGGGAATATGGCAATTTCCCTAGATATTTGTTCACTTTTATCTTGAGCCTAAAGACCTATTAAAAATCTTACTTAGGAGGCATTTTGTTTTATTTTGATTGTGTCTGTTGTTTAATGCTTTGTAAAAAGCCTTATTTAGAATCTTTTTTAAAAGTTAGTCTCTCCTAACATAATCGTTGCTTTCAAATTATTTTGTATATACTTAGGCGATTTTCAGGACCTGAAAAAACTGAAATATCCCTATACAGCATTTAAGTCAATAACTATTTTCTCTTTCCAGGTATTCACACATTTCAAGAGTGAATTATCGTACTTCACAAGGGTCATCATTTAGAGTTATACCGTTCAAATGAATGGACACTAGCCATATATAACTTTTTTTTTTTATTTTTTTTTAAGGTTTTGCCATGGGGCTCATGTGCTTCCTGAAGAGAGACAGAGACAATGAGAGGGAAAGTGAGAAATCCCCCCTCAGGGAAGATGGCTATGCTGCAGTTCCTTCTCTCAGGATTTTGGGCACATATGCCCAGTGTGATTTCCAAGCTGCTGTGTTCTGGACTTGAACTGTAGTAGGCCATGTGGGAGACCAGTACCCTCTACCACACCAGCTCCTCGTCCCCAGTCTTGATGGATAGATATATATGTGTGTGTGTGTGTGTGTGTGTGTTTGCCATACAGCATGTACGCTCGCCAGAGGAACAGTAAGAGGGAAGGTGAAAAATCACTGCCCCCAGGATGGATGGTCGTGCCACAATCCCTTCTCTTCCATTTCCTTCTTGTAATATTTGGCGCACTCACACCTGCATCTGATATATTTTCCAAATTGCCAGGTCAGGGACTTGAACTGCACACTTGGTCATGTGGGATCCAGCTGCCTTAACCACCATGGCACCTGGTAGACCCCACATACTGACATGAAATTAATTAAAATTAAATACATTTTACAGTTCTGTTCCTCAGTCATTGTAGCCATATTTTGAGTGCCCATTGGCCACAAATGGCCAGTGACTACCTATTTGGACAAGACAGATGTAGTTGCTTTGAAGCTGTGTTTAAAGAAAATGTAATTTTTTTTTTCCAGGATGCGCCTTTGAGTACCTTATTGAAACGTTAAATGACAGATCACATAAGAAGTTCTTCAATGTACCTAAACTTGGAGGCACCAAGTATGGTAATGTTGCTTTACATTTTCTTGGGTTTGTTTTGTTTCTGATAATTAAGATGCATTCATCAAGCTGAGCTGAAGAAATTTTATATTTCAACCATGTCATAATAGCTACACCCACGTATATCTCTCCCATTTAAAAAACTCCTCTTGGAACATTGAATTGAGGAAGGCATAAGCCCATACCTTAGCTTCTCATTTAACATTTAAATTAATTAAGCAGTAACTTTTTCCTACACAGAAACTAATAATGTAATTTTTAAAAGAAATATATGACTAGTAATAATCTACACTAATTAAATGTATGGCGTATATTTTATATTTTCACATGAATAGGGCCCACAGTTATTTTATTTATTTGTTTATTCATTTTTGCTATAGGGTGTGGATTCTTGTCAGAGACAGAGAAGGAAAGTGAGAGAAAGCACCCCCCAGGAGGGGTGGCCACTCTACAATTCTGTCTCTGGTCTCCTCTTCGGATTTTAGGCACATACACATGTGTCTGGCTTGTTTTTTAAGCCATCAGGTAGGTCTGGGACTCAACCCACAGAGTGGGTTTGAGGATCCAGCTATTTGCCCTAACTACCAGGGCACCTGGCTGGACCCCACAGCTATGTTTATGCCGCTCTTTGAATAGGAATCATCACTAGGGCCCACTGCTTTGAGAGTTCTCCAGTGCCGAGGTGGTTTGCCCTGACATGCACACCAACACTTCGAACAGACGTCAGCATGTGTCTGATCAGGGTCAGCCTTTCACTGGATTTCAAGAGAGCTGGCATCCAGGGCATTGGGTGAAAGTCGTGATTTTTGTGAGTTGAGTAACATTTTCAACCAGTGCAACAAAGGGAAGGCGTGTTTGGAAGAGGAGCAAGATAAATGCCAAATCGATTACAGTCCATTTTGGAGGGAGCTTTTCTTTGATCTTGTTTTATTCTTGCATTCTTTAATTAAGAGGATTCTTTTCATGATTTTTCTGTAGATTTTGATGAATTGCAATATTATTGACTACCAGGGCCAGCAGATGGTATGGTAGTTAAGGGACTGGATTCCCACATTGCCTACTGAGGATCAAGTCCCAGACCTGGCAGCCTGAAAATCAGGCTAGGCGCCTGTGAGTGTGTGCCCAGAATCCCAAGAAGAGGATGGAGGAGAAGGGATTGCGGCATAGCCATCCCACGTTGGAGGGTGATTTCGTGCTTTCTCTCTCTGTCTCTCTCTCTCTCTCTCTCAGGCAAGCACATGCATCCTATGGGGGAAAAAATTGTTGACTGCCATATGCAGTTTGTGTGTGTGTGTCTGTATTAGAGAGAGAGAGAGGTTTAAACATTTTAGAGTATCTTAGAAGATCTCCGTCTTAGAATTAGATTGCCATTTAAAAAATAAAGGCTACCAAAGTGAGAGATGTAGCCTTTACCTGGCATGTTCAATTGGAGTGATTTGTAATAAGAGAAGTTGGTTATTTTTCTAGTGGCCGTCTTTTATTCACATAAATTTTATCCCTTCACTGGTGATCAGATTGCATTAATTTTGAAGAGGGAATAACTCAATTGATAAGAAAGGGCTTTTATTTTTATTTCTCCAGAATCTCTTGTGATTCTGGCCTAGAAGTTTTTGTTTTGTTTTTATCACCAAAGGGTGTGTGTGCTCACCAGAAGGAAAGGGAGAAAGAAGAGCTACCTCCCCACTCCGGTGGAACTTGGTCTCTCTACAGTCTTCTCCATTTCTCCATCCTGTCAAGACTTGGGGCACGTGTGCTCGCCAGAAAGACAAACAGAGACAGAGAGACAGAAAGTGAGACGTCACTCCCTGGGAGGGATGGCCACACCGCAATTCCTTCTCCTCCATTCTCCTCTTGGGATCTTGGGCATGCACGCACACCTTTCCAGTTTGAGTAAGCCACCAGGTCCAGGACTCAAACTGCGGGCAACTACATGGGAGTCCAGCAACATAGCCATTATGCCAGCTGGTGGCCCTGGATTGGAATTTTTTTTAACCCGTATTATATACTTAATAAATTCAAAGAACACATATAACATTTTAGTAATTGAGTGTAAATTTTTCCCATGTGTAAGTTCTGGAAATGTGCCTACTTGAACATGGCCTGTATTTCCCAAATGCAGGGAATCAGTAGGAAATTCTCAAAAGTAGCTGTAAAATTAATGAAGAGAGAATGATTAGTAATAGAGAAGTTAAATGATCTCTGATGAGAAACAAGCCGTCCTGGGCATGTGCACATAATCAGAGTACATCTGCAGGTAATTTCAGAGTTACAGAGTTTTTATAACTGTGACAAATAATAATAATAGAGTACCTGTACGTATGTATGCCTTCAGAACAGAAATTCAGTTTATATATTGTGGGAATGGTACCTGCTTTTTAATCTAGCGGTTGTTAGGAGACGTTTATTAGTGATCGAGTAATTTCTTTTTTAAAAATAAGAGAAAAAAGTGAAAAAGCAAGTTACCAGGTTCAGGACTTGAACTATAGTTGGCCATATGAGAGTCCAGCATCTTAAGCACCAGGCCACCTGCCAGCCCTGAGTAATTTCTTTGTATATAATTAAGAGGGAATAAACTTTGAAAGAAAAACTGACTTTGAAAGAGAGGAGCAACTTGTCTTTTTCACAACAAACAATCCTGTTGTACTTATGTAGGGACCATGCTGCACTACCTCTCAGTTACGTGCTTATAAGGAGGTATTGCTCTGGTCCTCACTGAGGCTCAGGGCCGCTTGGTCCGGCTCAGGGCCATTCCATATTCTGGTGCCTGCCAGGCTGAGAATCATAGCAGCAATGAGTAGCTGTTAGTGAAAGGGGTGTATTCTATCCATCTTACGTGTTGAAGAGGGAAGATAGTTGACAACACTGTTCTAAGCCTCATGCCAGCCATGTCAGCAATGCCAACAGCTGCAAGGAGCTAAAACCCTGCTGTGTACTGCCTTTAACAATAGAGATTTCTTTCTCTCACATAGCAAGAAGCCTGGAGGTAGGCCCACTGAAGCTGTGTCACACCACTGTCAAGAACTGGGCTTTTCCTTGCTTTCCATTTTGCTTTCCTTCTTTCAATGGCAGAATAGCTGCTGCACCTCCAGGAGTAGGTTTGTGTCCTAAACTGCTAGAAGGGCAGAACAAGAACAGCCTTCCCCAGGGCCTTTTGACTTTTTGGCCAGAATACCAATGGCCACTCTGAACTTCCAGAAGGCCAAAAGATGGAATGTGTTAGCTTTATAGCTTTTACAGTAGCGGAAGGAAAAGGAAAAGTGCTTGTGTGTGGATGGGAATGAACAGCCCAAACTATTGGCTTCACTGACCTTTGTGTGTGTGTGTGTCTCTGGAGTACAACACGAAACACTTGGTTTCTACTTTCGTTTTGTTTTGTTTAGTTTTTGCTAGATCATACGTGCACTTGCCAGAGAGAGAGAAGGAAAAATCACCCCCAGGGGGAATGGCCACTATGCAATCCCTTCTTCTTCATTCACTTCTTGGGATCTTTGGGTTCACACGTGCCCAGCATGATTTTCAAACTGGACCTGGGACTCGAAACATGCCACAGGCCATGTGGGATCCAGCACCTTAACCTCCACGCTACCGGCTGTCCTGGTTTCTGCTTTTTTTTTTTATTTAACTGCCATTTTATTATTATTATTTTATTTCCAAATTTATCTTCAAGATACCTTTATGAAAAGTATGGACACAAGTTATATATTATCTTTTGGTCTTACTTGATTTCACTGGGGAAATTGCTTTGAGCGTTGCCTGTCTGGCACTCCGGTGCATTAATTAAAAACTTTGAGATTTTGAGTGACTCTTGAATAGATCTCTGAATCTGAAAATATACCCATTTCCAGGGAGAGAAATCACCATTGACTGAAGTAGCCAGAGACTTATTTTCTTAGGAACTGAGGCTTGACCTGCTAAACAGAGGGCATGATAGACAACTGGCAGCAATGGAGAATGAGAACGCACAGCACAATGGGAACTTGGATGAGTGTGCCACACGAGGGAGAAGACAGTGACTGCGCTGGCCTGGCTGGAGTCACGTAGTTATTTTAGAGGGTAGCTGCTATTGGGCAATAGGACCTTCAGCTGGTGTAAAGCCCCATTCCCCTCTCTTTATCTCAGATTGTCTGATATCCTTCCTTCCTTTTCTTCCTGACTGCGTACTTCTTAACCACGGTACCTCTCAGTCTTACAGTAGAGCCAGGACTTGGAGTCTAAGACTGCCTTGCAGTCTCTGAAAGGAAATCTGTATTTCTTTTTTTTTTCTGTTGCCAGAAGGTATGTGCATGTATGGGAGAGAAGGAGGCAGAAAACCCCCAGTAGGGCATGGTTACTCAGTCAGCCATGTGGGATCTGGCTCTCTATGCACAGTATTTAACCACCGTGCCTTGAGACCAGCCCTGTATTTACTTTTTAATTTTTTTATTTGCCATTATTGTTATTTTCAGTTTGACCAGAGCGAGCCACACAGAGAGAGAAAGCAAGAAAGCAAGTTGCCAGGTCCAGGTCTCAAACCATGGTCGGCCATTTGGGAGTCCAGAACACTTAACCACCACTCTACCTGCCAGCCCCCATCTGTTGTTTTAGCCTGTTTTGACTGGACTTGTCAGGTGTCCATTGCTGGTCTAGTAGCTTGTAGGATGGGACATAAGTTCATGCCACTTCCATGGACTCTGGAAAGAATTGTGGGGTGGGTACACAATGAACTGATTTGCTTATAATATTATACATAATACATAACTTTCTCAGGCTTACTGTTACCTAACACTGCTATACTATGCTGTGTACAACCACACTCTTGCCAACTCTCTATATTTTTTCTAAGAGAGTTAGTCTCAAATCTGATGTCATTGCCAATTTATGTCCTTAGATTAGGCCCTTTTGGTTACAAGGAAGAGACATTCACCTCGTTAAGTGAAGAAAGATTTATTGTGGTGATACAGAGCTCCCGGGCCAATGAAATGTTTTTTTCTCTTGAGAAAATGGGCAGTAAGCCTGAATTGAGGAAGCCCTCAGGGGCTTGAACTTTCTGTCCCCTCCTTGCTTCGGTCATGTCCCCTTACTGCAGAGAAGCCTTCTCTGCCTGTTCATGTTGCCCATGGCCCCAAATGACAACCTCAGTCTCTAGCTTAATTTCTAACAGCTTTCTGGTTCATTTCTCTGTGTCCTGATTGCAAATTCCTGAGAGATGAACCTAACCGTCCCAGTGTATCTTTTCTTTTTTGGGGGAAAGGTTTTTGCTATAGGGCGTGTGTGCTCGCCAGAAAGGCAGAGAGAGACAGAGAGGAAGAAAGCGAGAAATCACTCCCCCAAGGGGAATGGCCATGCCGCAATCACTTCTCCCTTCTCCTCTTGGGATCTTGGGCATGTACGCACATGCGCCCGGCATAAATTTAAGCCACCAGGTCTGGGACTCGAACCACAGTCGACTACATGGGAGTTCAGTCACATAGTCATTACGCTAACTGCTGGTCCCGAAGTGTATCTTTTCTCATCGTGCTACTCTTGGTCATTAATCTGCCAAGGGATTGGCTCTTGCTCTGGTGCTGTCGCCAAGGAGGCAGCGGACATGGAGAACTGTCCATTCCACGGCTCACAGTCTGGACAGGCACCCTGGAGTATATCCACTGTGTTAGCAAACACGCTGGTCCGTGTGCTTACAGTGGTGCATGAAGAGCGTCTGTTTTTGCACCTTCATCAGTTCAGTAGATGATCATTTTTTTTGTTTTGTTTGTTTGTTTTTTCCTGACTTTTGTTGGTGAGATAAAAAACAAAACAAAACAAAACAAAACTAAAGAAGAAGGAATCTCGGGACCAGCAGTTGGCGTAATGGCTGTGTCGCTGGACTCATGTAGTCGACCGCAGTTCGAGTCCTGGACCTGGTGGCTTAAACTCACGCCAGGCATGTATGCGTGCGTGCCCAAGATCCTGAGAGGAGAATGGAGGAGAAGGGATTGTGGCGTGGCCATCCTCCCTGGGAGGTGATTTCTCGCTTTCTGTCTCTCTCTGTCTTTCTGGTGAGCACACGTGCCCTATAGCAAAAACCTCTCAAAAAAAAAAAAGATGAAGAAGAAGGAATCTCTATTCTGTTTTTCTACCTTCTTAGACTTTCAATGGCAATATATTTAAGGAGTTTAAAACCCCAAGGTAAGAATTTCTGTATTGGAAATCATTCCTGTCCAGCCTAGTTCTGGTTAAAGACAGAAACAGTATCTTGACTCTGGTTGCACACGGACATGAATTAATCCTGTGGCCAGAGCTGGTGGGATTACAGGGTCTTCTAACAGTTTCTTAATCTTTTCTCCAGGCTCCTGGCCTTGAGTAGCATTTTTTAGTTTACCCCAGAGCTACTTCGGCTGTTTTTTGCCCTAGTTTCCTAGCCTTCTCTCCTAGTCTGGACTCCAAATGTAGCATCTATTTGGGGCTCTTGGCAGGCCTGGAATTGCTAGGGCTCCAGTCATTGAGTGTTTTCCCCTTCCGTCAGTCTGTGTATCCCTCGTTCACATTTAGTTATGTAAAGCCTGCTTACTAGCCAGTTGTAATTCTGATATTCCCTCTGGGTGGTTTCTTCAGCTACTGTTTAAACCTGGAATTTTCCATTCTTACAAGTAACAAAATCCTTGTACTTCACTACTTTGCTTCATGGTAGGCAGCAAAGATACGGTGACCATGGTTCGAATCCCGGGCCTTGGCTACCCAAGACATGCCATGTGCATGCATGAATTTCCAGAGTGCTATGGGCTGCAGACTGACGGAGATCGCAGTGCGATAGACCTGTGGAGAATGCTCATCTCTTCCTCTCATTCTCACCCTCATCCACGTGCTACATCATGAAAAAAGGCAAGGTATAAAACAAAATCCAAGTAACTTGCCTAAGGGCATGACACATCTTCTAAGTTGGAAAGTGTAGACTCATGTCATCTGATGTCCCAAGCAACTACTTTCTCCCAGTACCACTCTGTTTCCTGGGTTAGTGATGCCAATAATCAAACTACTAGTTTCATTGAATACTTGCTCTACTTAGTTCTGTAAGTTGTTATTACCCGCATGGCCACGGTCCCACTACTAGGTATCATTGTTAGCTACTGAACGGTGGAAGAGAACAAAAGCCCATGATCCAAAGCCCATGCTTGTAAAGACTTATTACTCAGTGGCCACAAGCTCACGATTACAGGGACCAGAGGCAGTACCACATTTTTACACGTTGGCAATTCATTTTAAACTGAAGGCTCAGGGCTAGCAGGTGGAGTTGTCGTTAAGGCGCTGGACTCCCACGTGACTGATTGTGGTTTGAGTCTTGGACCTCGGGGCTTGAATATTATGCTGGGTGTGTGTGTGCACATGCCCAAAACCCTGAGAGGAGAATGGAGGAGAAGGGATTGAGGCATAGCCATCTTCCCTGGGGATGATTTCTTTTTTTCTCCCTGGCAAGTGCACGGATCCTCTGGCGAGGGGGTGGGGGTTAAAAAAATTAAATAAGTAAATAAATAAATTTTAAAAATGTGAAATCTGGGACCAGTAGATGGCGTAATGTTTATGTTGCTAGACTCCCTTGTAATTGACCACAGTTCAAGTCCTGGACTTTAAAACTCACACTGGGCACGCATATGTATCCAAAATCTTGAGACAAGAATGAAGAAAAAGGGATCGCGGCATGGCCATCCCCCTGGAGTGATTTCTCACTTTCTGCCTCTCTGTCTCTGTCTCTTCCTCCAGTGAGTACATGTGCCCTATAGCGAGGATCTCTCTAAAAATAAAAAAGTTAAAAATAAAGGTGGAAGCTTTGTGTCGAACAAGAAAAACATGTCTTTGGTCCAGCAGTTGGTGACCTCTGTACTGAGAGAGATACCGAGTTGCCTAATCTCAGTAGCAGCTATTTACCCTTGCATAGTAGTCTGCAGTCCTGGGAGCCTGGGTACACCTGTATTAGCTGTTCCCCTTATAAAACAGCAGAACTGTGGTCAGCAGGTGGTGTGGTAGTGAAGGCACTAGATTCCTAAGTGGCCCACTGTGGTTTGAGTCCCAGACCCGGTGGCTTAAAAATCACACCAGATTGGGGCCAGCAGATGGTGTAGTGGTGGCATCGCTGTACTCCCACATGACTGACTGTGGTTCGAGTCCTGGACCCAGTGACTTGGTTTCTCACTTTACCTCTTGCTGTGTCTGTCTGTCTCTGATGAGCACATGTGCCCTATAGCAAACTATAAATAAATAAATAAATTAGATTAAATAATTTCTAAAAATCACACTGGGGGACCAGCAGATGGTGTGGTTAAGGTGCTGGACACTCCCATATGACTGACTGCGGTTTGAGTCCTGGTCCTGGTGGCTTGCTTTCCTCACTTTCCCTCTCTCTCTCTGTATGTCTCTCTCTGATCAAAGTAAAATAAACAAGTGAATAGACAAAATTAATTATTAAAAAATCACACAAGGTATGTTCACATGAGTGCCCCAAGTCCCAAGGATCCTGGAAGAGAATGGATTGTGGTGTGACCGGTCTCGGGAGGTTGGGGGTGTTTCTCATTTTCCCTCCCTGTCTCTGGCAAGCACATGCACCCTGTGGCATTTTTTTTTCTTCCCAGAGCCTAAACCCACCTGTTGGGTCTTCCACTGAGTGATTCAAAGGATATATGTTGTCATCAGGTCATTTCAGATTTATGATAACACAGATTATCATACTTGCCCAGTTTAAGTTACCAGCATCCTGGTTCCCACATATCTTTTTGATTACTTCTTAGAGGATTAGCTTTCTGGATTTGTAGAATTCTAGAAATTCCTGATTTAAAGGCAGAAATAATCCATTCTAGTTTTCTACGTGGTGCATGAATCTCTCAATAGCACTTTCATTCAGCTAACAGTTATTGAGAACCTGCTGTTTCTGGAAAGTGAAAAATGGTAAAGATAGCATCTTTGTGCTAAGAAAGCACACAGTTTAGTAATTGGGACACACAAGGAAAATGTGTGTGAAGTATAGTGCTTTAGTGTCTTGAAGCAGTCCAGGCCAGTCAGGAGATAGAAACAATGCAATGGCTTAAACAGAGGAAGGGTTAATATAGATAACTGTTGACTGTGATAAAAGAATAATTGTAAGGTGTAAGGAAACTAGATGGTACTGAAGGGTTAAGAGAGAATACCTAAGGAAGGACTTGGAATGAGGTCAGATCTCCTTGGAAAAGGTGTGGTTTGACTCACTGGAGAGATAATCTAGCAAAGAAGTTTACTAGTTTGGGCCAGACTGGAGCTGGTCTGGAGTTGCTAGGTGGGTGGTAGGCTCCAGTGAAGTTTGGGCAAGGGGTCAGGTGACCAGCAACTTGTCATGGGCGTGTGTTGGAGGAACAGGTGCAGGGAGGGGACAGGAGCCCTGCAGAGATTATGGGCCATGTGGTGGCTTACCGGAGGAGTGCTGCTCAGACATGTGACCCTCCAGGTGGCTTGCAGGTACAGCCCAGCTGTTGGCAGGACAGGGCCTTCTGTGCAGGTTGCCTCAGTCCTGGGACAGGTGCAAGGAGGAGTTCTTTAGAATATGCAGGCACGTAGAGGCTCTTGTCTCTGTGTTGAGAGGGCCATGGCATACTGACATACGTGTGTGTAGGATTTTTTGTGTATTGTGTAGTGTCTTGTGTCCACATTTGGAGGACCTGCGTGACTCAGTGTACCCTTATTTTCTCAAAGACCAGTGAATGTGATGAGCAGACAGTGGTAGAACTAGTTAACGAACAGAGAGGCTTACTTCGTTTCAGAGAAACTGCCAAATACCTGTGTTCGAATAACCATAGGTTGTCAGTTCTCCCAAGTGGAAACAGTGCTCTTTGAGAAAAGTGGTTTATCTAGCTTGCAGTTCACGTAATCACATAGTGTTTTTCTTCAAGTAGCCATTGTCCTATTGTATTGAATAGAAATTATGTATTCATAGTTTGCATCTTTGTCACATTGAATATTAAAAAGACTTGACCTCAACAGTTGATCATTAATGAAATCTGGTTTTCCCTCTTCATCAAGGTCATTTTTTTTTTTTTGATTTGTTTTTGCTATAGGGCGCGTGTGCTTGCCAGAGAGACAGAGACAGAAAGTGAGAAATCATCCCCCAGGGAGGATGGCCACAGCGCAATCCCTCCATTCTTCTCTTGGGATCTTGGGCATGCACACACACATGCGCCCGGCATGTGTTTAAGCCACAGGGTCCATGACTCGAACCGCGGTCAACTACATGGGAGTCCAGTGACATAGCCATTATGCCAACTGCTGGTCCCGATCATCAAGGTCATTTTTTAAGTGAAACTGGTATTTTATGAGTAATAAAAGAGTACCAGTACAGTTTGTTGCCACTGCCTTGAGTCCTTGAGACTCAGACCCTAGTTGGCCATGTGGTAGTCCAGCACCTTAACCACCATGCCACTTGCTGGCCCAACAATGAATAGTTTATTTTGCACATCAAAGCGTTATCCTTAATATCAGAATTTATGTTGGTTTCCAAAGCTCTGGTTTCTACAGAGTGATACTGAAGGGGGGGGTCAGGTAACCCCTGCCTGTGAGTGGGACAGAAAAGGAGCTGTGCTTAGGAAACCCAAGTCTTTCATAACAGGCAGTAAGCATACCTGCCATTTGCTCCAGGGAGATGCGTCTTATCCTCCAAGGCTATTCACTGCATAGACCTCTTTGAAAACATAGTTTAGAACAAGGCAGTCTGTTGCCTTTGTTCACAGAGTCATGCAGAAATGTGGGCTGGGAAACATGGAAAACAGAAAATGAGAACAATATTGTGGAAGCCAGTGGGAAAAGAAGGTTACAGGGAGGAGGAGATTTCTTGTAAGCAGAAAATTCAGCTCTGTTGAATATTCTTGCAGGGATATTGAGCCTAGTTAGGCCAGGGTCGTCGATGTTCTAAGAAAAGAAATCCTATCGGTGTGCACTAAGGATTGAGTGGAAGGTAGGAAAGTAGACACTGGGATATAGATAACTTTTTCCAAAAACTTGGGTGAAAAATTCTTCTTTGTACATCAGAAAAAGTATCAGCTTAACCAGTTTTCCAGAGTCATATCTGTAGTAACTAGCAGGTACAGACTTCGTCAGGTGTTTCTGACCCTGTAGTCCTTTTCTTTATTTGCAACTTCATTAACCTTTGTGTTTGTGAAAATTTCCAATCCTGAAAGTAAGAGGGAGATGCAGCACTAAGTAATTCCGTATAATCTAAAGCCTAGTCCCTATTCAGAGTTCTTTAGTTGTCTTAAAAGTATATATATTTTTTATTTTACTTAACTTTATTTATCCATTTACTCATTTATTTAACCAGAGAGGGACAGAGTGAGAGATAGAGGGGGAAGTGAAAAAGCAAGCTGCCAGTTCCGGGACTCGAACTGTGTTTGGCCACGTGGGAGTCCAGCACCCTTGAGCACCATGCCACTTGCTGGCCCCTCAAAAGTATATTTTTAAGGCCAGACATTGTGGCATTTGCCTGTAGTCCTGGTGACAAGATGAGCTTGAGAGTGGCCTGGCGACATAGGAAGATCCAGTCTGAAGGATCCAGGTGTGGTGGGTGGCATGCGTGCCTGTGATCCCAGCTGGGAGGCTAAAGCAGGAAGACCCTGTCTTTAAAAAAAAAAAAGTTAAAAATAATATTTTTGCATTTGTTCAGACAGTGTTGATCCACATAGGGCTCACACGTAGCATTTGGTTGCAATGTCTCTCAGGTCCCTTTTAATCCACGTTATTTCTCTTCTTCCTCCCACGCCATCTGCATGTCAGAGACACCATGTTCTTTACCGTGTGTAATTTATCACATTCTGTTTTGGCTGATGGCTTCTTTGTGGTTTCGTTTTACTGTTCCACTATCCCCATATTTCCTGTCATCTGGAAGTTAGAGCTAAAGCTTCGATTCGATCCAGGTATTTATTTTTGCAAGAATACCTCCTGGTTGGTGCCTGTATTTCCTGTTTCATCTGGTGTGAGTAATGGCTCCCTTTTGGGGATGCTGAGTGTGTAAGTGTTCTCAGTTCATCTGTCTGCTGTCAGTTCCCCACCCATGTGGAACCTGATGCCTCAGCGCCCACTTACAACCGTTATCTGCCAGATCCGTTATTTCACTAGTCGCATGCTGGTGATTTTCCCGATTATATCTAATTCCTTCTACATGTCTTAGCCATAATCGTTATATAAGGAAGGACTTACTCTTAACTGTTGATATTTGGTTACTTGAAATCAGGAAAGATAAGATTCATGATTGATTTCTCCTCCTTTGTCTGTCAGTTTTCAGAGTAAGGAGTTGGTGCCCTGGCAACTTCCATGGGTGATCCATGCAGGAACCCTTAGTCCTTATGAACTAAGGGCTGTGTATATCTTTGACACATTTCAGGGAATGATAGTCATCATTCTGTCTAATGCTCAGACTGACCAGTGTTCCCACTCGTCTTTGGAAACTTCTTTTGCTTCCAGCACCAGATGTTCCAGGATCATTTCGTCTGTGTCCTCCAGATACAGAACTGGCCAGTTCTCCGAGGACGTCTGTGTCCTCCAGATACAGAACTGGCCAGCTCTCCAAGGAGCTTGCTTTATTTATTCATTCTAAGGTTCTGCCAGAGGGTGCATGTGCTCACCGGAGGGTAGAGAGAGAGAGGGGCTGAGAGAGACAGGGAAGGTCCAAGGAACCTTATTTTTGATTTGGGAAAGGTTGTGGAAACCACTAGAAACAAGTTGAGTTCTAGGAGTTTGTGACTATTGGGTTGTCATTGTTGTAGGCATTTTAATGGACAGAGCTAGGAAATACCTATTTTTTTAGACAGCGAAAAATAAATCAGGAATTTATACCCCTATCCCCAATTGAAATGTAGGGATTTTTACACTTGTATGACTCTCAGCTATAGTAAAAGTAGTTACAGTAATTGATTTAAAAATAACAGTTCTAATAACTGAAAGTAGTTTGTTTTCTTTGCATTTCTTTCTGTACTCAGCATATATCCTGCTCTGAAGGTACAGGCAAAATACTGTGTATGATACAGATGGAGTTTTTTTTCTCACCCTTTATCATTTCTTTATTAAAAAAGAATTTGTATGTTGTAAAAAACTATTTCATATCTAATGATATGTAATTTAAAATAATATGCACAATTACATGTATTTTTGCCCCCCTCCCCATCTTCCAAAAGAGCTAGTATGCTCTAAATATTGTTTTGTGTGCCTTTCTCTTAATGACATATTCTGTAGATCACTCCTCATCTACACATAGAACTCCCTTCACATCAGGTGTATAGTAATCTCTTGCATGGTTTGCTGTGATTTCCTCAACCAGTCCCATATGATCAGTTGTTCAGTCTTCTCTTTAAATCCTAAGGAAATACTGCTGTGTGGCAAAATCTGGTGTGGACGTTTAGTATAAATACTGAAATCTCAGGGCCAGCAGGTGGCATGCTGGTTATAATACTGGACTCCCACATGGTTGACCACAGTTTGAGTTCTGGACCCAGTGGCTTAAGATCATGCCAGGAACATGTGCGTGCGTGCCCAAAATTCGAGGAGGAGAATGGAGGAGAAGGGATGGCGATGTGGCCATCCGTCCTGGGGAATGATTTCTCACTTTCCATCTTACTGTCTCTGGCGAGCACGCACACCCCATGGCAAAAACCTTTAAAAAAAAAAAAAAAGAAAAGAAAAGAAATCTCTTTATTGTATCCTTAAGCTGGTAATAAAGAGTGAATGAGAGTTCTCAGAAAATGAATTTTATTCTCCCAGTCATTCTGATATACTTTATTAAAAAATTATTTTGTTTAACTTTATTTATTTAAGTTTGACCGATAAATTTTTGTTTTTTTTTTTTTTTTTTTTTTAAGAGAGATTTTTTGCTCTAGGGTGTGTATGCTTGCCAGAAAGACAGAGATAGAGAAACAGAAAGCAAGAAATCAGCCCCCAGGGAAGATGGCCACACTGCAGCTCCTTTTCCTTCATTTTCTTCTTGTGATTTTGGGCATGCATGCACACACATCCTGTGTGAGTTTTAAGCTGCCAGGTCCAGGACTCAAACCACGGTCAACTATGTGAGAGTCCAGTGATGTAATCATTACATCAGCTGCTGGCCCGATTTGTTTATTTATTTGTTTATTTAAAAAGTTTATTGTTTCAGGACCGGCAGTTGGTATAGTGGCTGTACTTTATTACTCCCACATAGTTGACCGTGGTTTGAGTCCTGGACCTGGCAGCTTAAAACTCACACAGGATGTGTGTGCATGCATGCCCAAAATCACAAGAAGAAAATGAAGGAAAAGGAGCTGCAGTGTGGCCATCTTCCCTGGGGGCTGATTTCTTGCTTTCTGTTTCTCTATCTCTGTCTTTCTGGCAAGCGCATGTGCCCGATAGCAAAAATATCTCAAAAAAATGTTATTGTTTCTTCCATGAATATGAGAGACAAACAGAAACAGACAACACTCCTGACAGGATCTTAACTCTACCATCTACCACCAGGCAGTCCCCAAATACGGGCACGTGCATGCCAGGCACATGCAGGGAAGTCTTCAGGTATGAACCTGGAACCTTTCCATGTGGGTCAGCCTTGTGGAGCATTGTGTTTACTGTACCACCATCCAGCTTAGTAAAGCTAGACTATTTTTTATGGAACTAAAAAAAAATTATTATGAGATTTACACAGTTTAAGCCTTTTTTTTTTTTTTGCTCTAATAGAAAAATGTCTCTTTTATTATTATGTTTAATTCTAATATTCTGTGCTTTTCAGTTTCTCTGTGTCTTCCATGAGTGACAATTATCTGTCGTAGTCACAGTCAGAAACGCCCAGGCGAGTGCAGCCCTCGTGTAAAGGTGGGCATCTCCGCATCTCGAGGGCCTTGGGCTTACTTAGATGAAGAGTTGCAGTTAGCATGAGTCCTGTTATCCTTGTGTTTACTAGACTAAAAAGGTTGTGATCTTTTTTAAATTACAAAAACAAAGTATCTTTAAATTTACACTAGTACAATTTTTGTAATATGGATATGACTGTTCTCTTAATAATAGTAATGTTTTCTCTTGAATCAGATGTTCTGCCTTACTCCATACGGGTCCTGTTGGAAGCTGCTGTACGAAATTGTGATGGCTTTTTAATGAAAAAGGAAGATGTTATGAACATTTTAGACTGGAAAACCAAACAAAGCAATGTTGAAGTGCCCTTTTTCCCTGCCCGTGTTCTTCTTCAAGATTTTACGTGAGTGAGAAGTTTATTTTATTTTTTTATTTTTTTGGAGAGATTTTCACTGTAGGGCGTGTGCGCTCACCAGACAGACAGAGTGAGACATAGAGACAGAAAGCGAGAAATCACCCCCCAGGGGGGATGGTCACGCCGCAATCCCTTCTCCTTCATTCTCCTCTCGGGATCTTGGGCACGCACGCACACGCGCCCAGCGTGAGTTTTAAGCCACCGGGTCCGGGACACGAACCGCGGTCGACTACGTGGGAGTCCAGTGACATAGCCATTACGCTAACTGCTGGTTCCCAGAAGTTTATTTTTCATGGATAAGTTGTCAGTGTTCTCTTTAAAATTCAGGCTCCCTGATCGATGGCTCTGTTGTTGTTTATTAATTTTGAAGTTTAGTTTATAAATGGAAAAGATTGCATTCTGTAAACTGTAAAAATCATTAAAACTTAGGCATGTTTTTTATACCATTCATTCAAAAACTTTTCCTGCCTCTGATCTCTACGTAGGTTAGCAGGTTTCTCAAACTTAACATATCCAGACCTTGATTTCTTGATCGTTTGTCCTACCGCACCTGTTCTTCTCCCTGTCCTAGTCAAACTCCCCATAGACTTCCCTTCCATTTGTTTGAGCCCCACATCTATGTGGTAGCCTTGAGTCTTCTCTTCCTTTAATGCCCTGTATTCAGTCCATATCCAGACCTTGATTTCTTGATCGTTTGTCCTACCGCACCTGTTCTTCTCCCTGTCCTAGTCAAACTTCCCATAGACTTCCATTTGTTTGAGCCCCACATCTAAGCGGTAACCTTGAGTCTTCTCTTCCTTTAATGCCCTATATTCAGTCTAACTGCAAGCTCTTTTAAGGTCACCTTTGAAATACGTCCTGTGTCCAAATGTTTCTTACCGCCCCCACCACTGTCTTCCTGGTCCTAGCCCTGTTCTTTCTTATTTGGGCTATAGTTGCAGATTCCTCTGGACCGGTGGTATTTGCAGCCTAGTCTGTTCTTCACACGGTAGATGGAGTGACTTGGTAGAAAATGTTAGGTTCTATCATTTGTCCAGGTGCCACTTGGCTTCCAGCATACTGGGATGAAGTACAGTAGCCTTTATCATAGCCTGCCAGACTGCCTGATTTGGGGAGTCCAGGGATTATTTATTAGAAGAGTTTCATTGAGATGGGTTTTGAAGGAGGCATAAGAGTTGGCTAGAACATCCCCTTCACCCACCCACGCAAATCTGGGTTTTGTGCCATTGCTCTGTTTACCCTATATATCCGGCCAGTGTTGTCCTTAGGATGCTATTCTGTAATCATTACTGTGTCCCTTCAAAGCCGGAATTGTGTCTTATTTGGCCTTGTACCATTGGTGTCTGGCACATTGAAGGCATTTGGTAAATGCTGGCTAAATGTTGGCTGCATATCTGAGAGGATGGATGTAAAATGGCAAAAGCTATTATGGATAGCTTTTGGGTAACAAGAAAGCACATGGGGGAAGAGGCTGAGCTAGGGAAAAGGGAGGAGGTATGAAAAAATAGAAGTCAGAAGAAAGAATTCCATAGGCTATTCCCTTGGAGTTCACTTATGCCTCCAGAAATCATCTCTTGTGATATTTTTGGCACATCTGCCCCTGAGCACTCATGTTCTCAGGAAATAGTTGGTGCTAATTCTCACAGTATAAAAAAGGAATGCAAACTGCAAAGGGGTACTTTTTAAATACACAAATGAATGCGTGCACATGATCACTTATTAAACATAGTCAAGATTTCTATAATTTAATCATCCTTTATTTTTCAGTGGAATACCGGCAATGGTGGATTTTGCTGCTATGAGGGAGGCAGTGAAAACTCTTGGAGGTGATCCTAAGAAAGTCCATCCTGCCTGTCCAACGGATCTTACAGTTGACCATTCTCTGCAAATTGACTTCAGTAAATGGTACTTTATTGCAGTGCTTTATAAGGATAGCAGGTTACCCGGTCACCAGCTCACTGCAGTGTACAGAGGAAAGGAGCAGGGATTATTTATGCTGGCCTGTAGTGTGCTGCGCTTAGTGTGGACTGCTGCCTAGAGGGGAAAACGGCTGAAAAGTTGATGGGCTGTTGAATGTCTTTGTATTTGGAGTTTCAAGTTATTTTCCTGTTTATTTATTTCTGTTGCCATTTTTTATAGACATGTATAAACCTCGAACCTGCTTTTTATAGTGAATATCTGAATGCAGTTTTCATTTTCTTTTTTCTTTTTTGGTCTATTTACCTTTCAGAGATAATCTGGAGATGAGAGCCATGTATGTCTCTAATCGGTATTTGAAAATACTAGCTCACTAAAGCTCTATTTTCCTTCCAGTGAAATAAGTTTCTTCTTTATAAGACCCCCTTGGCCAAAGTCAGACTAGAGAAGATATTCTTCTGTTGTCATACACTAGCCTTATAAAAAAGAGAAGATATTCTTCTGTTGTCATACACTAGCTTTTAAAAAAAAATTTGTTAATTATTATTATTTTTTAATTTGACCACAGAGAGAAAGAGAAAGCAGATCACTAGGTCTGGGACTTAAATTGCTGATGGTTATGTGGGAGTTTTTTAAGACTAGGTGGGAGTCTAGCGCCTTAACCACCATGGCACTTGCCAGGCCTGCACTGGCTTTTTTTAAGACTATGATTTAATAACTCATGAGGAATTTTGCCCTCTAGGTTAAACTATCGCTTCAGACTTCAAGTTGTTAGATAGGAACACAATCTATTGTAGTGCTTGCTCAAAATGTTTAAATTGGTATAGAATATATGAAAATGAATTTATTAGACATTTAGTACTTTGTTTTCATCTCCAAAAAGGTACTTATTTCTTCTTTCTTTTTTTTTCTGGTAATCTAAGATTTGCATTTGAAACCTCAGTTAAATGATTTATTAGCCTTCAGACATTATTAAATTACTTCCAGATAACATTCCTAGTTTGTGGTTTTGAAAAACTAAGTTTCTGTCGCTTTTTATATTTTTATTTTGTTTCCTTCTTGGGATGATAGTGCAATACAGAATGCGCCAAATCCTGGAGGCGGTGACCTGCAGAAAGCAGGAAAGCTCTCTCCACTGAAAGTGCAGCCCAAGAAGCTTCCCTGCAGAGGCCAGACGACCTGCCGAGGAGCATGCGATTCTGGAGAACTGGGCCGGAACTCAGGAACATTTTCTTCACAGATTGAGAATACACCCATCCTGTGTCCTTTTCATTTGCAACCAGTGCCTGAGTATGAGATTGGTTTTTGTTACTGTTTTTTTGTGCCCAGTTATTTTTCACCTAAGGAAATCACGTTTATTCTGTTTCCCACTTGACTCCTCTAAATGCTGCCTTTACACTTAAGTACTGAGCTGCATTTTTATATGTGTTTCCTATTTTACTGAAAGAAGCAAAGTTAGCTAGCAAGGTAGTCACTAAATGCTATTCTCTATTTCCGTTGCTTAGGAAGAAATCTTTCTTGAGATTGATCTGTAAATATATTTATTCTTAAGACTAATGTAAGCAGAAAAATGGTATTTTATCTTAAACTATTTTAGTGCATTTGTACTAGTCATATGCTCATTAATCATTCACATTTCTTCTGTGGATTCCCTATTTCTATTTTCAAGTAGACCCAACGCGGTCCAGAATGGGAAAAGCACCTTTTTTTATTTAAAAAAAAATTTTTTTTAATAGATTTGACCACGATTCCCTATTTCTATTTTTAGTTTTTCTTTTTTTTTTAAAGAATTATTTAACTATATTTTTTACCTTTTTTTATTTAAAAAAATTTTTTTCTTAATAGATTTGGCCAGAGAGGGACATAGCGAAAGAGAGAGAGAGAGAGAGAGAATGAGAGAAGGGAAAGTGAGAGAGCCAGCCGCCAGGTCCAGGACTCGAACCATGGTGGGTTTAAGAGTCCAGTGCCTTAACCACCACGCTCCCTGCCTGCCCCTTCTTTGTGTTTTAACCCTCCTTACTAGGGAGTTTCTTATTTTTTTAATACATTAAAACCTCTTTGTTAAAAATGTGATTATTTATATGTTACAAACCTAACGTGCCCATTTAAATAAGTGATTTACTTTATGGTCCCATGGGAAGTAGTAAACATTCCTACAAAATAAATCTTACCTTAGGATCTCATTAATTTTCCCAGTAGCTAAATTTTCAAAATGAGAAAAGGAGTTGTATGGCTTAAATTTTTATATGCTATAGTTTTCAAAGTCTAATTTTTAAGAGAGTTTTTTTGTTTATTCCATTGTTAATAGAGTGGTTTTTTTTTTTGTTTTTTGGGTTTTTTTTCCAGTTTTTTGCTGTAGGGCATGTGCACTTGCCAGAATGGGAAGTGAGAAATAACCCAGCCCGGGGAATATGCCGCAATCCCGTCTCCTCATACTGTTCTTGGGATCTTGGGCACACATGTACCTGTACCCAGCGTGATTTTCAAGCCTCCACGTTCGAGACTTGAACTATGATTGGCCATGTGGGAATCCGGCTGCCTTAACCACTACACCACTTGCTGGCCCTCTTGATTTTTAACATTTATTTAAAAATTACTTACATTTAGGTTTAAAAACTAAAACATGTGAGATTTAGAGTAACTAAGAATAATATTCACACATTTAAAAAAAAATAATTATTCTATCTAACTTTATTTATTTTAACTTGACCAGAGGGGTACAGGGGAAAAAGAGAGAGGGGGAGAAAATGCAGAAGCAAGCCTGCAGGTCCGGGACTTAGACCATGGTCGGCCTGTGGGAGTCCAGGGCCCCTGACCACCGTAGCATCTGCTAGCCCCAGTATCCACACATGTTTACCCTAATTGCCAAGTAATACATTAATTCATTTGTTCCTGAACAGGGTCTTTCAATTTCTGTCTAGATCTAAGGTTTATATAAAGCCTCAGGTTATAATAACCTCTTATGCTTTTCCTTTCTAAGAATTCAGTGTAATACCTATGAGTCCTTTGCCGTCAAATATGACCGTCTTCGGTAATCACTTTTTATTTCTGCTACCTCGTTGTCCTTGATTGTTAGGCATGTAGACTTTTGAGAGTAACACCTCTTAGACAGAAATTAAGTTCCTGAAAAGAAAGATTTTATTTTTAAGTACAAAATTACTGATTTTTTCTTTTTTCTTTTTTTTAAATAACTGCAGAGTGTGAAGTGCTTAGTGATACATTTTTATTCCTAAAATCTAATCTGGTGCAATACTTTCCCCAACTTTGACTCTAAATCACAAAGTATGCAGATGGGCTATATAGAGGGATTATATTGAAGCCCCTTGCGTCGTGAAAATAGTCACTCTTGTTTCCTAAGGTATCAATGAAGTATTAATTATAGACTCACATTAGAAACTAAGGGGTAGGAAATTGAGAGCATGACGTTTGTCACTTGAAAAGCTTTACCTTATTTGAAGCTGGATGATGAGCACGACCGTGTCTCTCTTAAGTGCTTTGAAAGGTAAAATAATTGGAGTGGGTCTAGAAAGTTGTGTTCCCTGCGGTCCTGAGAAAATCTCACTGAGATGTGGTTGACTTCAAATGATTACTCAGCCATGAATTATTAAAGTAACCTTTGTTTAAAAAAAAAGAGGTGGCAATTAAACAAGTGTAATTATCTGGGCCCCAGAGGACATGTATAATTTAAGTTTTATTGATATTCTAGACAACACTTCATCACCAGCTGGCAGGTAAAGCATACAACTTAAAGCTATTCGAAATCATTTTTTAAAAAAAATATCCATTAGATAAAAATAGTTCTGAATTTGTTACCATGTCTGTTGCTTAAGAGGTGAATTATTTTTATCTTGGTTTAAATAATTTATGTAAAACATATTTGTAATCCATACACTTACACAGCCTTCTATTTGAGATGATGTGAATAAGATTTTTGCCAAAAGCTCTTTCTAAAAACTGAGATGGTGTTGAAGTGTTGTCATTGCTACTTAGAGGTAGCCAGTGCCCAGTGCCTGAGTAATTGGCACAGAGCCAGCGGGTGGAAATGCACATGCTTTGTTTAATAAGCTACTAGCCTCCTTTTTCCTGTCAGTGGAAAGCCCAACAAAGTTTACCATTTTATTTTTGTGACAATTTTAGTCACATCTCTCACAGTCATGCAGGTCAGGTACTTTTGAACATTGGTGTAGACTTCGCTTTCTTAGTCCTAGTAAAATAACTCCCTTCTGTAGTTTCCTAGTGTATTATTTAGGTCAGAACTTCCTCATTAAAAGGAAGTATAATACATTGTTCTTTTGAGGATTTAAAAAATACGATTTTATATATATGCATAAGCATGAAGGGCCAGCAGTTGGCAGGGTAGTTCAGGTGCTGGATCCTACACTGCCAACACTGCACTTTGAGTCCTAGACCCAGCAGCTTCAAAATCACACCCGGTGCGTGTGCTTGCATGCCTAAAATCCTGAAAGAAGAGTGGAGAAGAGATTACAGCACAGCATCCCTCCTGGGGGGTGTTGTTCCACTTCCATTCCTCCCTGTCTGTCTTCCGCATGCCCTGTGACACAGACCTTTAATAGATAGGTAGAAGGAATGAAGGCTTAGAAGCAAGTCAGGTCTTTTTTTGTCATACATACATTTAATGCTAGCTCTTTTTCCTTTTAGACCTGAAACAGTGTTAAAAAATCAAGAAGTAGAGTTTGGCAGAAATCGAGAGAGGCTTCAATTTTTCAAGGTATAAATGATTTCAGGGATATTTTTGTATTGGAATTTGTAAAATACTGATAAGTGCAATTTTTGTACCTGTAAGTGGTTTTTAAAACCTTTATAGTAGTAAAACACTTTTGTTTCTTCAGGTAAAATCTTACTGGAAATGCTAATGTATAAAAAATTACGAAAACTGACAGTGACTGGTTGAAATGCGCTTGGACAGCCTTGTCCAAGACTCGGTGGACTATTACCACCTCATTTGACCTAACTTAGTTTTGTTGGATAATCTGCCAATGAATATATTTAGACTCAGTATGTGTATGTATTTGTTTTTAAGTATGTGCTTGTACGTTGAATGTTGGTTAAAATATTTCCAGTGTCTACACTAGACATTGATGTGACTGTGAGCACACATCATATAATATAACCCTTGAATTTCTTCAATTTAAACGAAATACAGTGGAGTTCAAGAGTGTTTCAGAATGTGGCTGTGATCCCTCCTGGAACTGGAATGGCTCATCAAGTAAACTTGGAGCATTTGTCCAGGGTGGTTTTTGAAGACAAGGACCTCCTCTTTCCAGACAGTGTGGTTGGCACAGACTCGCACATAACCATGGTGAATGGCTTGGGGATTCTGGGATGGGGTAAGTAAATGACTAAATGCATTTAATTTATTTTACTGGGGGAGTGACTGTCAAGAACATTATAACAGGGACCAGCAAGTGGCGTGGTGTAATTTGGGTGCTGGACTCCAAATGGCTGACCGTGGTTCAAGTCCTGGACCCAGGCAGCTTTCTTTCTCACTTTATCTCTGCCATGTGAGTGTACATGCCCTATAGCAAATTAAATAAATAAAATAATAAATAAATAAATCTAAAAACCATTGTAACAAGGCATAAACAGCTTGTCTTTATGGCCTCTTTGAGGCTCTGTTTTCTCATCTCTAATAGCAGCAGCGACAAAATCTTAACTCAAGTTTGTGAAGAGTGCAGTAAAAGTGGATTTATAGAAGGAAATCTGCACGGTGCCCAGCACAGCACCGCCGTCTGTAAAGTATCAGAGATGGTGGTGATGCTTCTCCTTTGATTAAAAGTCCTGTGGTACCTCCTGGCCTTTGGCATAAATCTAATTCTTGAGCATTTTATACAAGGCCCTTCACATCCTGATGCCTCTGTGGGTGTTCGCCCACATCGACCTTGAGGACTAGTCACTTATTTATGGAGTAGGCCATGTTCTCTCATACCTCAGCTGCATGGGCTATACCCTCTGGCGGAGTGTATCCCCCGACCCTCCTTTTATTGTTGAAATGTGGCTACTAGTAACTCCTTCCTCAAGATTAATATTAACCTCCTAGGTCTCCTGAAAACCTTAACTCCCCTCACTGAGTTCCTGTACCAGACTCTGAACTTACCCTCTTACAGGGTGTTAGCTCTAACAGTTTTGTCTTTTCCATTAGAGCTGCTAGAGGGACTCGGTTCTGTTCATGTCTGTATCAAACATGGTACAGTGCATAGAGCAGAATAAATCATTCAGCAAGTGTTTATTGGATTCAGTATAAAGGTAAAAATTCTTCTATTCAGTCACATGAGTGGAGTCATCCTTTTGAAAGGTGGGGCCAGCAAATGGTTAGTGGTTAAGGTGCCGGACTCCTAGTAGCTGACTGTGTTTCAAATCTCAGACCTGACAGCTTGAAACTCACACCAGGCATGTGTGTGTGTGTGCCTAAAATCTCGAGAGGAGATTTTAGGAGAAGGGATTGCAGCATGACCATACCTCCAGACGAGTGATTTCTCACTTTCTGTCTCCAGGGGAGTCTGTGAAACACAAAACAACTCTGCAAGGTATTTCCTAACACAAACTTGTGAGACACCAGGAGAGTTAGATGTTATAGAGATAAGGTAAATGAACTTTAATATACTGTGCTAATTTATTTTATTGCTTTAGGGGTTGGAGGCATTGAAACAGAAGCAGTTATGCTTGGCCTGCCAGTTTCTTTTACGTTACCAGAGGTGGTTGGATGTGAGTTAACTGGGTCATCAAACCCTTTCGCTACATCCATCGATGTTGTTCTTGGCATTACAAAGGTAAGTGAGAGTAGTGAGAGTCGTGTTAACCGTGTGACTGAGCGGACGTGATTTTTGCATAAGCGGAGCAGGGATTTTGGTTCATCCCTGCATTCTCAATGCTCTGACATTATAAGCTATGTCGTCATCATCGTCATCATGGGAATAACTGCAAACTTATACCCCTTACGTTGTATCAGTAAGCACCAAAATCCTTCCATTTTTCACTTGGTAGACTTGATCTTTTTTCCTCATAACTAGTCTGCAAGGTAGATATTAATTTATCCTCATTTTAATCCTGGGAAAACTGAGACCATAATGATGAGGTTTTAATGATGTATCAGAGTGTAGGGATGAATAGTATGTGATAGAACAGGATTCTAGGACCAGCAAATGGAACAATGGTTATGTTATTGGACTCCCACATAGTCGACCCTGATTTGAGTCCCATACCCATCGGCTTAAAACTCAAGCCAGGCGCTTGTATGTGTGTGTGTGTGTGCCCAAAATCCCAAGAATGGAGGAGAAGGGGTTGCAGCTTGGCCATCTCCCCTGGGCAGTGATTTCTTGCTTTCTTTCTCTGGAGAGTGCATGTGCCCCATACCAAAAATATTTCTTAAAAAAAAGAAAAGAACAAGGATTCTGACCCAGGCAGTCAAGTCCTTGGGTCTGTGCTCTTAACCATTCTTCCTTATTAAGGCTCCATTGTCTCAGTAAACACTCTGGCCAACTGCAGTGGGACAGCGGTAGCACGGGGATCCGCCAGGCCGAGGTCATGTGGGCGGTCCGGCGCTGGTGCCTGGTGGGTGCGTGCGCAGGATGCTGGATGTGGATGCTGGCTGACTTGAGGTGCTGCCCTAACCCTTCCCCACCCCCACTCAGCTGTCTTTCCCTCATGGAAGAAGTAAACTTAAAAAATAGTAAATTCTTGGTGGTTAAGGTGGTTGGATCCCAACGTGGTTGACTGCATGGTTCAAGTCCTGGACGCAGTGACTTGAAAATGCACCAGCCCGTGTGTTTCTCTGTCTCTCTAGTGATTGCACATGCCTTGTAGCAAAATTAAACAAACAAATGCTCAAAGATTTCCTAGCGAGCAGTGATTTGTAACGATCTATCCTAAGTTCTTGTTTTCACTCACTTTAATGTTTAAGTCTCAGATTGTTAAATGAGTGTACCTGGAATGTGCTCCATATTTAATCCCAACTTGTATCTGGGTACCTCAGCATTTCTGGTTAGGATATTGGTCTAAAGAGCTTCAGGATAATCCACAGGGTAGTAAAATGGTAATGTCTCCCTCTCAGCATTTGTATTGATCCTTTTATTCCTAATTAGAAAAAAATGTAGGCATCCTGGAGGAATATTGATTTCAGTGTGTGGTACTAAGAGATCAAGGAGTTAGATTGAGAATCGCAGGATTATTCCTAGAGGAAGACATGTGTCCCATTATGTTTTTAGAGAAATCGATTCTTTCCTTTCGGCATCCTAAAATGAGTGCTGCTTTTTATTTAGATCTCTCTGATTTTGTATTACTCTTGATTTTTTAACATTTCAGCCTACTGCTGGAAAACTTTAATCTATGGTATATGTTTATATGTATTGGTTATATTCTTTTTCAAGGGTATATTCTAGTCATAATCTTTATAGGATTAATATATTTATTGTTTATACTTTTTAAAAATTATGTTGTAGTACTTTCTTACTTTGGTCAAGGCAACATTTGTCTTGGTGTATCTAACCTGTATTTCGTTCTCAAAAATATAACCTAAATATACAGAAATATCTTTTCTTTACGGTTTTAGTTTTTACTTCTGTGAAAGAAAGCTTATTTTAGAGTGGATTTAGTTTGAAAAAAAATTTTTTTAAGAATTATTTTATTTAATTTTATTTATTTATTTTAATTTGTCCAGAGAGTGATAGAGCAAGTGAGAGAGAAACAGGAAAAATCAAAAAGACGCCAGGTCCAGGATTCGAACCACAATTGGCCATGTGGGAGTCCTTAACCACCACTCCACCTGCCCGTCCCCCAAAATGGAATTTAACTTGTACTTTACAATGTCATAAATATCTGGGCCAGTAAATGTAATTTGGAAAAATTGCATAGCTAGTACAAGATTTTCGTTTAAAGATACAGTGTGATCACTGCAGTAATATAGTAGTTCATTAAACCTACGTTTCCATCAGTGGTTGTGTTGTTTTGTGTACTCTAAGAAAGAAAAAAGGCTGCCAGCTAAACACTACCCCCTTGATTTGTAGTTGTGCCCTCACTTCAGAGACATTAAAATGTGACTCACGGCCAGTTCTGTAGCCTGGTGGATGAGGCAGCTGGGTTCCACATGGCTAAACATGCAGTTTGAGTCCTCGACCCAGCAGCTTGAGAAACACACTGTGTACGTGTACGTGTGTGCCCAAAATCGCAGCAAGAAGGAGAAGTGAAGAGATTGTGCGTGACCATTCCCCTTGTCAAGTGCTTTCTTCTCTCCCTTTGCCTCTTTCTGGGAAGCACATGTACTCTCTAACCAAAAAAAAAGAAAGAAAAGAAAAGGAAAGTGATTTCTAGCCATCTTGAGCTTTTAGGCCCTTTTCCACCCCTGAGAATGGTGACATTGACACCCTCCTGTTGAATGTTTTTTAAATACCAGAGAAATCAGAATAAGTAGGTGTTTCATAAGAACAATAACGGGTGTAGCTCCTTCACTTTCACCAGTACGGGTTAGGAACTTGTTTTTATGGTTTTCAGGGAATTGATCTTACCACTGCTAATTGTGTGTTTCCATGTGTCTTCTGTATAGCACCTCAGGCAAGTAGGAGTGGCTGGAAAGTTTGTTGAGTTTTTTGGAAGCGGGGTTTCACAATTATCTATAGTTGATCGAACTACAATAGCAAACATGTGTCCAGAATATGGTGCTGTCCTCAGCTTTTTCCCTGTTGACAATGTGACACTGAAGCATTTAGAACACACAGGTAAGAAAGTATAAGATCGTTAGAATAAGCGTGTTACATTTCCAGTGTGTCTGTCTGACATTTTTTGATGCACTTCTACATCATACATGTTATTTAACAGTCAGGAAATTATCTTATTTTGATATGATGGCTCTTCAACCACATCAGATTTCTCTGAGTGTTGTGTCCTCAAACCCTAGTTCCCAGTGACCCATTGACAGCAGTTTGAAGAAATTATTCAAACCCTGATCCTCATTTCAGTTTTCCCCCATAATGATGGATACCTCCATCCCTCCTTAGGGAAGTCAGCCTTGAGCAAAGTCACAGCTGTTACTTCTGCATCCGGGAGTAGAGGAGCCCCTAGTCGGAAGGGAGAGTACCGTTCGAAGGAAAGTTTCCAGAAAGTAGCATAGGTCTGCAGATTTCGAATCTTGTAGCCTGATTAACTGTTTACCTGATTGTGATTGACTATTCAAAATATTTTAAAACAGAAAGTACCTGCAAAACTAGAATGTGTGGGATGTTTTCATTTTATCCGTATTCTCTTGTGAAGAGGTCATTGCTGAGCTACTTATACTTATGTCTGATCATAGATACATTTTGGGAATATATTCTAGTATTCTTCAGTTTAGGGGCACAGTGTTAGAAATTAATCAGATGGCAATGCAGATGACCAGTTGTGAAGGCAGGGAGCAGATAGTCACCATAAAATCTGGTGGTATTTGGATTTTGACCAATAGAACATCTAAGAGAGAAATGGTTAACAGTGCCTCCTTCCTTGAGTTAAAGTATTAGTGAGCTGTTAAGTGACCAAAAACAGCAATAATCGTTTACTACCTCATGTTTTGTGGGTCAGTAATTGAGACAGGGCACAGAGGGGCCAGCATGTCTCAGCTTCATGATGTCTGGCCTCAACTACAAGATTCGAAAGTGAACTGCTTGCTCACAACTGTGTCTGACTGTGAAAGCTGGCTGTCAGCCAGGGCTGAGCTGGGACTGTCAGGCAAAATGGCCATGCGTTTTTCTCCCTGCAGTCCGAGCTTCCTCACAATGGCTTCTCATGGGTAAGGGGACAGAGAGGGAAATATGCAGTAATCATTTCTTGCTCATTACTGTAATTCAGAACCTTACTCCTAAAGATTTTAAAATTTCATGCTGCATTTTGTTGGTGTGTTCATCTTTTTTTAAGGTTTTGACAGAGCCAAACTTGAGTCCGTGGAAACGTACCTTAAAGCTGTGAAATTGTTTCGAGATGACCAGAGTTCTTCAGGGCACCCGGAATACTCCCAGGTATATACAGAGTAACCTACCTACTAGTAAGTCGTTCAGAGTGTGAGTTCTGGAGCCCGACCTAGGTTTGAATCACACCTCTAAGACTTATTAGCAGTATAACCTTGGGTATTTGGCCTTTCTGTCTCAGTAACCTCTTCTCTAAAATGTGATACAATATTTATCACATAGGATTCTCACATGAAGTACATACTCACAGAATAGTTCCAGGCGCATAGTAACTGCTCCGTAAGTGGTAGCTATCTTATTATTTAAGAAGGGTTGCTTGTAAGGCAAGCAGGTGGCATGGTGGTTAAGGTGCTGACACTCATATGGCCAACCGTGGTTCGAGTCCCAGACTTGGTGGCTTGCTTTCTCTCTCTCGTGAGCATATGTGCCCTATAGCAAGTTAAATAATAATAATAAATAAAATTAATTTTAAAAATGTTACTTGAAACCCAATATTTTAAAAAATTTTTAAGAAGTTTTTGCTATAGGGCACGTGCGCTCACCAGACAGAGAGAGACAGAGAGACAGAAAGCAAGAAATCACCCCCCAGGGAGGATGGCCACGCCGCAATCCCTTCTCCTCTTGGAATCTTGGGCATGTACACACACGTGCCTGGCATGAGTTTAAGCCTCTGGGTCCAGGACTCAGACCGTGGCTGACTACATTGGAGTCCAACAACATAGCCATTACGCTAACTGCTGGTCCCAAAAATAGGATTTCTTAACCAAGAACTAAAGAGCCTGATTTGCAGGAGCCTGGCCAACAAAACCTTCTGGAGCCAGAAGACATCATTTCTCTGCTGGGTTGCTCCAGCACCCTCTGTTGACCAGGCTTCATAGTCTGGCCAGGGAGAAATGCTTACTGACCACTTGTCTGTGATCGCAGAGAAGGGGGAGCTGGGAACTCAGAGGCAGCAAGTTGCTAGCTGGTGCGAGCATCTATTTTATCACTGGACATCTGTTATATCACTAAGGCAGTGTTTATCTTAGTGGGGAAAATACATTGGGGACCACAGAGAATGCAGTTGGTACTGTGGTAGTTTGCACACTGATCTTCCAGTTGATATTCATATTTCACGTCTCATAAATTCAAGTGGGTGTGTTTTACAATCTGTATTTTTGGAGGTCTATTTCACAATTAAAACAAACTGCATTAAAATAAATGTGAGTATACTTGTTCTGCTTCAGAAAGCAGTGCTTGAATTAGAATCTGCACTTTTGAATCCTAATTCCCTCTCCCTCTCTTCTCTCTCATTGCCTAGGTGATCCAGATTAATCTGAATTCAATAGTTCCATCTGTCAGTGGCCCAAAAAGACCTCAGGATAGAGTCGCTGTGGCAGATATGAAGAGTGATTTCCAGGCCTGCTTAAATGAAAAGGTAGATTACTTAATTATTGTCTTTATTTGTCAACACGCTGGTGCTTGTTGTGATGACCCGTAAACTAAGTCCACTGCTGTATTTTGATATATTGTGGCACACACCAGCAGGGCCTCCCCTTCCTTTCCACTTTCTGTTCCGTGTGCAAGTCAGTCATTTCTGAAGCTGACCCAGTGATTGTCTCTCTTTAAATTTGAGTTAATTAACATAAGACATAAAATTGATTCTTAGTCATAATCACCCCATTTCAAGTGCTGAATAAGCTACTCTTAGCAGTACTGTGTTGGATGTTGACCTCATCATGGAAAGTTTGATTGGACAGCGCTCTTGTAGACTTTTGTGACATCTCAGACTAGGAGAGAAAACACTACACTGTATAATTACTGTCATAAAATTTGGTAAAATGTAACAGTAACAGGTGAGCTCTTTGACTTTAGGAGGTTTGTATTTTTTGTCTGAGAATCGTAACTTAATCACGTCACTTTCTCTGTTCTGTTACGAGACCAGAACTCTATTCTATTGGCTTTCTTTTGGGGGCCTTTCTTTTTATGACTTGGCATTTTATTTGGAAAGTGTTAAACGTGTACAAAAATAAAAGAGCATCATGAGTTTGCATGTACCTGTCACCAGATTCGCCAGTTAACAGCTCAGAGCCACCCTTATTTCACCCGTGCTGTGCTCACAGCCTGGGTCATCTCAGAGCAGATTTTTAGGACCATTTTCAACAAACAGCATAGCACCTTGTCTTGACCACGATTGTAACCAGGAGTGAATAGGAGAGAGAAAAGCCAGATAAGATCCAGATTCTGGGTGGTTGGCTGGACACACCTGGTGGATTAAAGGTTTATTTAGGAATACCACCAGGCTAACGCCCTGACCTCACACACTCAGGATTGAACTGAATCACACCTACGGAATGTCGTGGACTTCACTGTCACTCACCATCATTGGAACTTTAAATGTGAAGTCTTCAAATGTCAAGTGTCTGCTATTTTCTACCAGCCTTTTCTCTTTACACCTCCAGAATAAGTTACTTATATTGATGTGCATACTTGTATAGGTTGGATTTAAAGGCTTCCAGATTGCAGCTGAGAAACAAAGTGATACTGTCTCCATTCATTACGAAGGAAGTGAATATAAGCTGTCCCATGGGTCAGTGGTCATTGCTGCAGTTATCAGTTGTACCAATAATTGCAACCCATCTGTCATGCTTGCCGCAGGTAGGTCGTGGTTTATGGCCATATGTTTTCTTTTTCTGTATTATTTTTTGCTTTTCTTGTAGATCTACTTTCTGTTTCTTAGATAAAGCTTTAGTGTCCGTGACTGTGTTTGATACTGAAAGATTTTTCTAAGATTTAGACTTGGTGTTACTAAGCCTGAGTTCAATTCATATTATTTTGTTTTTACTACACAGAAAGTAATTTTAAAAAACTTTTTTTTCCCTTAAACTTACCTGTGTATTAGTTTCAAGTTGTATTTGCTTTCACTGTTATTCTAGAAGTAAGTGAAGGAGGCCAGCAGGTGTCATGGTGGTTAAGGATTCCTACTCGGCCACCCAAGTAGGCCGAGTCAAACCTGACGGCTTAAAAATCACACCCAGTACATACACACGCATGCCCCAGATTCCGAGAGAATAGAGGACAGGTGATTACAGCATGGCCATCCCTCCTGGGGGGTGATTTCTCATTTTCCCTTTCTCTGCCTCTGGCAAATGCACAGGCCCTATGGCTAAATAAATAAGTAGCAGGTAACTGATTATTTATTAGAAGTTCACTGTAACAGTGTGCTAGATTCTATTGCAAACTATGAAATAAGTACATGATTAATGGCATGGGTTATAAGTAAAATCGATTTGTATACACATTGAAACAATTCGTCATATAAAGCCCTATGTGGTAAACATTACATTGTCCTTAGTTTACTAGGATTGTGTTATTAAAAAAAAAAAGATGCTTTAAACATGGTATGCTATTAATATCTACTATATGCATTTTCTTCCCATTTTTGTACATGTCAGCCTATACCCTAATAATGTATAATATAAGGCTAGTATATTTACTACAGTTTGTAATTTATTATATATGAAGCAGAGTAGTAGAATAAAATGAACTACAATAGACAAAATAATGACAGTAAATTTTTCAAGAGTGTTTTTTTTTTTTTTAATTTAACTTTATTTATTTATTTATTTTGACCAGAGAGGGACAGAGCGGGGGACAGGGGTGGGGGAAATGAGGAAACAAGCTTCCAGGTCCAGGACTTGAACCGCAGTTGGCCATGTGGGAATCCAGTGTCCTTAACCACAATGCCACCTATTGGCCCCAAGAGAGATTTTTTTTTTTGGTAAAGGGCACGTGCCCTCCTCACTAGAGAGACAGAAAGATAGAAATCACTCCCCCAGGGGTGGCCACGCCTTAGTCCCTTCTCTCAGGATTTTAGGTATGCATGCACACATGCTGAGCGTGGATTTTAAAAAGCCACTGGGTCCAGGACTTGAACCACAGTCGATTATGTGGGAGTCCTGCTATGTAATCCTTATGCCGTCTGCCGCTCCCAGTGGCAGTAAATTTATAAATTGGATTTCTACTCTAATCTGAATTGGAAACCGAACTGTGAAAGCCTTTTTACTTGCTTTTGATTTAATGAGGGAAAGAAACACTATTGTAATAAATCACTGTTTGTTGACTGTGTAGGTCTTTTGGCCAAAAAGGCTGTCGAAGCTGGTCTGCGTGTTAAACCTTACATAAGAACAAGTTTATCTCCGGGCAGTGGGATGGTTACACATTACCTCAGTTCAAGTGGAGTTTTACCATTTCTTAGTAAGCTTGGGTAAGTGGCAGTTATCTCTATCTTTACTGACGTTGATATTTAGTGGGTATTGAAGCTGTGTGGTAGAGCTTTTCATATAGAAAGAAAAGTTAGAAAGAAAAAGTAAGATTTTATTCTACTTGTTACCTTGCCATTACCACATGATCTTTGAGGCCTTATCACTCAGCAAAGAGCCGGGCACGGTGTTGGCCTTAGAAGTGGGGACCAAGATCTTAGCTTCAGGGTACATAACAAATCAAACCTGGTGACCAGGACAGACAGTGTGACAGAATGTGCCAGGTGGTATATCATTGCCTGAGTTTATACATCAGCTCAGGAAAAGAATGAGATCTCATAGGTTGCATTAATTAACTGAATAAAAGGTCTTAGCTGAGGTGCTTTGAAGTTACTGCCTCTGTAACGCATATCTTAGCTTGTCCCTGAACTTTAGAGGGACACCTTTTTGAACTATTTTCTTTTGTTTTTTTTCCTGTAGGGCACATGCGCTCACCAGAAAGACAGAGAGACAGAAAGCGAGAAATCACCCCCCAGGGGGGATCGCCACACCACAAATGCCCTTCTCCTCCATTCTCTTGGGATCTTGGGCACACATGCACATGCGTCTGGCATGTGTTTAAGCCGCTGGGTCTGGGACTCGAACCGCGGTCGACTACATGGGAGTCCAGCGACATAGCCATTATGCCAATTGCTGGTCCCTAAACTGTTTTCTTATGTAATCAAAAAATAATTGATACTAATTGATTTGTATTTTGAAACAATACTAGTTTACATAAATCAATTCAAATTCTTTGCCAAGCTGATACGTTTGAGATTTTTTTTGCTTTTAGAACAACAGCTAAATTATAATTACAGAGTATTATACTAGTAATCTTTTTATTATGTCATCTTAGTATGATTGTCAGGGACTCTTCCTGAAAATCATTAGTTGAGAATTGAAAAATGTGCTCCTAGGGAACCAGCAGTTAGCATAATGGCTATGTCACTGGACTCCCACGTAGTCGACCACAGTTTATGTCCCGGACTCGGTGACTTAAAACTCACGCCGGGCGCGTGTGCGTGCGTGCCCAAGATCCCGAGAGGAGAATGGAGGAGAAGGGATTGCGGCGTGACCATCCCCCCTGGGGGGTGACTTCTCGCTTTCTGTCTCTATGTCTCTCTCTGTCTGTCTGGCGAGCGCACGCGCCCTACAGTGAAAATCTCTCAAAAAAAAAAAAAAGTGCTCCTATCAGAGTGCCTAGTTACAATGCCTCTTTTGGAGCCTTTGGTGACATTGTTAGAGCCAAGACCCCTTGGTAATTTATAGGATGGAAGTATAGTTTCTTTTTTTAAAGGTCTCATGATGCTCCTAGCAAGTAGTATTTGAGGATCGTGTAATGTGTGAAATAGGTGGTGTTGACCTATGTCCTAAATATGAAAGAGATTCAAACTTTCTGTTCTGTAATGAGAAGCGCCGTTGCTCAAAATGTTGCGAAATGAGTATTATCGATGAAGGTTAATCCATGTGTTGTGAATGTTCTTTTAAGTAATCTTATTGTAGTGATTGAAATGAAAGATAAGTCTTGTCATTTCTTCACACACATTGTGGTGTGCTCTCCAGTCACATTTATTTTTTGAAATGCAGATTTGAAATAGTTGGCTATGGATGCTCAACATGTGTGGGAAATACAGCACCCTTATCAGAAGCTGTTTTAAATGCAGTAAAGCAGGTAAAATGCGTGGATCAGCAAGCTGTCTAAGTGGGTTTCCTGAACAATGTTCTCTTTCTAAATTTTAGAATATACATGCTGATGTATTTGTTTGTGTAGTCCTTTACCTCTTGGGGAGAGTAACCATTGAATCTTAAAATGATTCAAACACTTGCGGTGTTTGAAATAATCCTTTAATAATGTGAGGCATTAGCTTAATTGCAGGATTGACAGTTCTGTTCCTAAAAATTAGTAGTATGTTTTTTGATTGTCTTGCCTTTGTACATTATTTGAGATTGCTTTGATACAATTATCCCAATTTGTTCCATCTCTGGAATTGAATATATTTCTTTGTGTGTGTGTGGTTTTTTTCAGGGTGATTTGGTTACCTGTGGAGTTTTATCTGGAAACAAAAACTTTGAAGGTCGTCTTTGTGACTGTGTTCGTGCCAATTATCTTGCCTCTCCACCCTTAGTGGTAGCTTATGCCATAGCGGGCACAGTGAATATAGATTTCCAGACAGAGCCTCTAGGTATCTTTTCCTTTATATACATGTACACCTGCACGCCCCCCCCCCCATTGTTATATTTCTAAGATATTTCTTAGACCACTTATTTTCTGAATTACTTTAAGAAAACTTAAGATAATTTGTAATTGTTAATATCTGTGTTTATGTGAAGACTATAAAAATGTGCAAGTAATTAGTTCTCCCAGATATTTAAGCCTGAGACACCTGTGAAGTAATTTACTTGGTTTCTGTGGTACATCTTTAAAAGGTGAGACATTTTGAAGGAGTACTTATATTAACTATCTTGTTAACATCTTTTAACCAGGTATTGACCCTACTGGCAAGGACGTTTACCTGCAAGATATTTGGCCCAGTCGAGAGGAAGTTCACCGGGTAGAGGAGGAACACGTAATACTGTCCATGTTTAAAGCATTGAAAGAGAAAATAGAGGTAAGAGTCTTTTGTTTGTTAAATATTTTAATAAAATCAGTGTCCTTTTATATCATACATTTTGCCTTCTAAATAGAATAAAAATAAGAATTCCATTATTTTGAATGCATAGTTTTTATGAATAATAGTTATTTTGTATCTGGAATCTCTGATTACAAAGAGCAGGCTTAGGATATTAGAATTTATTTCTGTATACAAATGTATAGCAGGGGAACCAGCAGTTAGCGTAATGGTTATGTCGCTGGACTCCCACGTAGTTGACCACGGTTCGCGTCCCGGACCCGGTGGCTTAAAACTCACGCCGGGCGCGTGTGCGTGCGTGCCCAAGATCCCGAAAGGAGAAGGGAGGAGAAGGGATTGCGGCGTGACCATCCCCCCGGGGGGGGGATTTCTCGCTTTCTGTCTCTGTGTCTCTCCCTGTCTGTTTGGCGAGTGCACGCGACCTATAGCGAAAATCTCACTCAAAAAAAAAAAAAATGTATAGCAGGCACTTGTATTTTGTATCCTGATTATGGGCACACTTCATAGAGATTGCCCTTGTCCCTCTCATTCAAATAGCTTAAGGTTCAGAAGAAATAAGAGCAAACAGTGAGGCCTCACCAAGTGCCAAGCCATTTACTTCTCTCTAGATCACTCATTGTGTCTTAGTCATCTTTCCAGACATGTCTTTATGTGTATATAGGCAATGCATAAACACAAGCTTGTAATTTAAAACAGGAACTATAAGAGGGCAGAAGTATTTACTCCCTTCACAGATGTGTATTGAGTCCTTATTATATACCAGGTGTTTTCATTAGGAAGGATGGCGGTGGGAAACAATAGCAGAGAAAGGCGGGATTCAGACCCCCTGGGGATTTTAGGCCACAGTGAGAACAGTTCTGACCCTGAGTGAGAGGAGAGGGGAGAGGAGGAGCAGAGGAGTGTTGTGTTCTCCCTGAAGGGATTGCTCTGTCTCTACGTTGAAAATATCCTGGGGCTGGGGTGGGGGGTAATACTACTGGATAGGAAGGGCCGAATTAGGAACACTGGTTGCAGCAGTCCGAGGTAAAAGCTGTTGGAGGGACCGGGCATGGGTCGGAGTGGACGTGGTGAGAGATGAGGAGATACTTGATGTAGTTTGAAGGGGACCAGAACCCAAGTGTGTGGGAAAATACATTGAGTACAGGTTTTTCTCTCTGATACCTTTCTTAAAGATTAATAGCATATACCCTACATGCTTAATCCGGTTAGCAACCTGTAGATTTGTCTAAATTCATTTCCATTTTTGGACTTCATTGTCTTTCAGTTCAAGTTATTTTTTTTTTATATATATTTTTAAAC
>NW_006159539.1:1955670-1956106 GCF_000334495.1 Tupaia belangeri chinensis | reverse complement strand
TTTTAAGCCACCGGGTCCAGGACTCGAACCGTGGTCGACTACATAGGAGTCCAGCGACATAGCCATTACGCTAACTGCTGGTCCCATCAGTTCACTTTATATTAAAACTTAGCTCTTGGGTGTTCCTGATGATGGGAAATTTGAATTTATTTTTGGGGTTTTGCCACAGGGCACATGCATTTGCTGTAGAGAGACAGAGACAGTGAGAAGGAAATTGAGAAATCAGTGCCCCCAGGGAGATTGCCTTGGCACAATCTCTTCGCCTCCATTCTCCTGCTGGGATTTTAGGCACACACATCTGGAATGACTTTCAAGCCCCCAGGTCTGGGACCCAAACTGTCATCGACCATGTGGGGAGTCCAGTACTTTAACCACCTCGCCACCTACTGACCCCAATGTCAATGACTTTTTTTTTTTTATTATATATAGCTTATTT
>NW_006159539.1:1943388-1953765 GCF_000334495.1 Tupaia belangeri chinensis | reverse complement strand
GCCGGGAAGGGCGGGCGATGTCCCGTGACCGGACGCAGCCTTGGCGTCCGGTCTGCCTCTGCCGCCGCCAGCTTAGCAGGGCCCCGGGGGACACGCCGAGCCCGGAAGGGCCCGCGACGTCCCGAATGTCAATGACTTTGTAAAATACACTATCTTAGTTTTCCTTCCAAATGGATAAGGCCTAGGTTTTTCTGGGGGATGGGGGTGTTTTATTTTTTATTCTGACCTGTTGGGTCACTGGAGAAGTCATGATGTATTTTTCTGTTTTCCTATGCAAAAATGCATCATGACTTTTCCAACGACCCAATATATACTATTTTATTCCCCTGGTCACTTTCATAAGCCTCTTTTTCTGACTGTTTATCTTTCTTTTGTTCATTAACTAAAACCATATTCACAGGTGGGAAATAAATGGTGGAATTCCTTAGAGGCCCCAGATTCAGTTTTGTTTCCATGGGACTTAAAGTCTACTTATATCCGATGTCCTTCATTTTTTGATAAACTTGTAAGTACCATTTTAGTAGTTCATCTTTTAACAATCGTAAACTACAATCCTTGTGAAGAGTTAAAGTTAAATTGAATTTTTTTACCGTTTAGACCAAAGAACCAGGCGCACTCCAGCCTATTGAGAATGCCCACGTCCTGTTGTATTTGGGAGACTCTGTCACAACAGACCATATATCACCCGCCGGAAGTATTGCTAGGAACAGTGCTGCCGCCAAGTATCTGACGAACAGAGGGTATGCGGGCCTGGCCTGAGGGTTTCCTGTTTTATCATCTTGTTACCGATAAGTCTTCTACTGGTCATGTTTCTTTATCCAGTAAATGTGGGGGCGTCTTCAAAAAGTTCACTGGAAAGGCTTGTTTTGAGAAAACTGCATTGATTTTCATGCATTTGACTTAAGCATGAACTTGAGTTGGGGGCTCCCCATTTCACCTATCTTTGCTTATTACTTCAGAAGTCAAAATTGTTGTTTTAAATTGAGCCCCAGTGGCATAATGGTTAAGCTGACTATGGTTCACATTCTAGCCCTGGCAGCCTGTAAAACATGCCAGACACCTGTGTGTGTGAGTACACGTGCCCAAAGCCCTAATGGGAAGGGGAAATGGAGGAAAGGAATGGAGGCTTGAACACGTTGTACTGGGGGATACTCCCCCATCCGCATGTCCACCCCACCCCTGTGTGTGCACGTACTGTCTGGCAATTTTTTGTTTTTGTTTTCTCTTTTTTTTGGTGGAGGTTTTTGTCTTAGGGCACATGTGTTCATCAGAGAGAGGGATAGCGACAGTGAGAGGGAAAGTAAGAAATCACCCCCCCAGAGGGGATGGCCACACTACAGTCCTTTCACCATTCTCCTCCTGGGATCTTGGACACACATGTACACATGCCCTTTGTGATTTTCAAGCACCAAGTCCAGGACTTGAACTATAGTTGGCAATGTGGGAGCTTGGCGATGTAACTGCCACGCCATCTGCTGTCCCCGAGCCCCATAATCTTAATAAACAACTAATCGAAAGCAAGATACTTCTTTGTCCAGTGCTATTGCTGAAAAGTCATCTTGGTTTGCCCTACGAAATGGTTCTAGCCAGCTTTCATGTTTGGAGTACAGAGCTTAAATGTGTATTTTATAAAATGTACATGTGTGAGGTTGGATTGATGTATATCAAGTCAAAAGACAATGAATTTCTGCTTCTCTGGTCCAGAATTTTACAGGAACAAAAAACATGAATGTAAAGGCAATTTGTTTCCTTTCTTTTTCTTTTTCTTTTTTTCTTTTTTGAAGTTTTTTCTATAGGGCATGTATGCTTGCCAGAGAGAGAGAGACAGAAAGCAAGAAATCACCCCCTAAGGAAGATAGCTATGCCACAGGCCCGTCTCCACTTTCCTGTTGAAATTTTGGGTACACATGCACACGTGGTTGCCATGAAGCCACTTGGTTCAGGACTCAAATGATGCAGTCGGCCATGCGGGATCCAGCCACCTCAGTCTCATGCCTCCTGTTGGCCTCAGTTTTGAATAATTTTTAGAACTCAATAATGTATGGTTACTTTTCATCTGGAATGAACACTGACTTTCATAACTTTCTTACAGCCTTACCCCTCGTGAATTCAACTCTTACGGAGCCCGAAGAGGTAATGATGCAGTGATGACAAGAGGCACTTTTGCAAACATCAAGCTTTTTAATAAGTTTATTGGAAAACCAGCTCCCAAAACAATTCATTTTCCATCAGGACAGACGGTATGAATGTATACAGAGTATTTAAGCAAGTGACTGCTAACTAGGTCAGAATCTGTACTGAGGGGTTTTGTGTTTGTTTCTGTCCACAGCTGGATGTGTTTGAGGCTGCAGAGCTATATCAGAAAGAAGGTATCCCACTGATTATCTTAGCTGGCAAGAAATATGGTTCAGGAAATTCAAGAGACTGGGCTGCCAAAGGACCGTATTTACTGGTATCAGTTCCTAAAATTTATTATCCTAAGTTTCAAAGAAGAGTTCTAAAGTGTCCTTTTTTTTTCCCCCCAATAATAAACATTCTGCTTACTTGGATATTTTTACACTCTTTTTAAAAAAATTATTTTATTTAACTTTATTTATTATTAGTATATATATATACATATATGTGTCTATATTAATTTATATATATAGAGAGAGAGAGTGAGAGTGTGTGTGTGTGTGTTAATTTGACCGGAAGGAGATGATAGGGAGAAAGCGAGAAAGCAAGCCACCAGGTCCAGGACTCAGACCGTAGTCGGCCGTATGGAAGTCCAGTGCCTTTAACCACCAGGCCACCTATCAACCCCATGGTTCTTTTTATACTTACATGGACCTTGTGTTTATTTTTAAATAATTATTTTTATTTAACTTTATTTATTTTAATTTGGCCAGAAAGAGACAGAGTGAGAGAAAGACAGGGGATGTAAGAAAGCGAGCCACCAGGTCTGGGACTCAAATCATGGTCGGCCATGTGGGAGTCCAGCGTCCCTGACCACCACGCCACGCCACCTGTCAACCCCGTATTTATTGTTTGTTTTTTTGTGTGTGTGATCTTTAGATACTATTTTTTATTTGTCCAGTTTCTTGCTTTCTTCTTCTCCTTTTAATCTGATATAGAGTGCTTGTGCTAGAGAGAGAGAGAGAGAGAGAGGGAGAGAGAGAGGTAAGAAAGCACCCCTTACAGGGATGACCATACCACAATCCCACTTCCTGCATTCTCCTCTTTGGATTTTTGGGCACACATGCTCCCAGTGTGATTTTCAAGCTGGAGGGTCCATGACTTGAACCGCGCCGTTGACCACGTGAGATCCAGCCACTTTAACCACCACGCCACCCGGCTTGCCCTCATCTCATCTAGTTGCATTTTCATTGTAGTACACTGAATTTGATTAAAACTGCATCAGTCTTATGTTAGGAACTCGATATGGTAAAGGGAAGAAAGAGTCTGATTTAACTATTATTTTGTAATAGTTACTTGTACCCATTGGTGGTTTTATTTGCCTCCTCATTGAATTTTCTCTGATGATCTCGATCAGGACTCAGGAGACTAAGGTAGAGGGACAAGTTTCACCTGTCTTCTCCCCAAGCAGGAGGTGATGATGCCCGGCTGTCTGCCAGAGGACATTCTCCTGTGGCTTTTTTCTTTGTTGCAGACCAAATAGACCGCCTGTTGGAGGGAACGGACATGTGACTTGAGCTTTCTGCATTTCCTACTCACAAGCGCTTCCCTTTACAGTTGTAGCTGTAGAAAGGCTGCTTAGAACACAATCCTCAGAGCCTGGGGTACAAACTTCTTATTTTTCGATGGTTCATTTCTCCTTAAAAATAAATAAATAAACAAACTGATTATTCATTTCATGTATTGGTTTGTTGGAAAGTCATGGCTTATTTTTCTGCGTTTCTTTATGCAAAAAGGGTCATGACTTTTCCAACAACCTAATATTTCACGAAAGAGATCCTGTGGCTTTTTTCTTTGTTGCAGACCAAATAGACCGCCTGTTGGAGGGAACGGACATGTGACTTGAGCTTTCTGCATTTCCTACTCACAAGCGCTTCCCTTTACAGTTGTAGCTGTAGAAAGGCTGCTTAGAACACAATCCTCAGAGCCTGGGGTACAAACTTCTTATTTTTCGATGGTTCATTTCTCCTTAAAAATAAATAATAAACAAACTGATTATTCATTTCATGTATTGGTTTGTTGGAAAGTCATGGCTTATTTTTCTGCGTTTCTTTATGCAAAAAGGGTCATGACTTTTCCAACAACCTAATATTTCACGAAAGAGACAGACAGATGTGCCCCTGACAGGGTCTTGTGCTGTGGCAGTCTTTCCTCTAGCCTCCCAGGTGGCCAGGACTGTGGTGCACCTGGCATGTTAAGGCCCAATGCTGTATGGCAGCACCCTACCACCTATGCCATCATGGTTGGGCCTTTAATTTCTCATCAGAGGAGTGTTAGGAACAAACCAACTCTCTCCTCTTTCTGAGATAATTAAGTGTAAGTCTTGTGAATATTATAGCTTTTTTTTTTTTTTTTAGTTCTGAAAATTATTACAGTCTTTTTTTAATGTTTTAGGATTTTCGCCATAGGGCACATGCTCACCAGAGAGAAGCAGAGAGAAGTGAGAAATCAACATCTAGGGAGAATGACTGCACCGCAGTCCCTTCTCCATTCTCTTCTTGGGATTTTGGGCACATATACACATGTTCCCAGCATGTTTTCTAAGCCCCCAGGTCTGGGACTCAAACCATGGACTTAGCCATGTGGGATCCAGCGCCTTAACCATCACATCACCTGTTGGCGCCATAAGATTAAAAATTATTGGGGCCAGCAGGTGGAATAATGGTTGAGGTGCTAGACTCCCACATGACTGTCTGCAGTTCAAGTCCTGGAACTGGCTGCTTGAAACTCAACGTCCGGCACGTGCACATTTGTGGCCAAAATCCTGCAGAGGAAATGGAGAAGGGATTGCAGCATAGCCATCCCCCTGGGGAGTGACTTCTTGCTTTCTGTATATCCAGTAAGCACATGTGCCCTAGAGCAAAAATCTCTCAAAAATAAATTATTTGAATCTTGGACCATCATGTGGCATGGTGCTTAAAGCATGGACTCGCACATGGAGAATGAAGGAGAAGGGATTGCTGTGTAGCCATACCCCCAGGGGGTGATTTTTCGCTTTCTCTCTGGCCAGTGCACGTGCCCTATAGTAAAAATCTCTCTAAAATATAATAACAATAATAATTGATGTTAAATAAATAATTCTTTAAATAGTTATCTTGATTTTTTTTTCTTTTTTTTACATTGGAGGCTATCCTTATATAGTGAATGATCCTTGGCTCTCTACCACTTAGCTATTAAAAAAACTGATCATGGGGCCAGAAGGTGGTGTAGTGGTAAAGGTGCTGGACTCCTACATGGCCAGCCACGGTTCAAGTCCTGGACCTGGAGGCTTGAAACTCACACCAGGTGCATGTGCATGCATGCCCAAAAATCCCAGGAGGAGAGTGGAAGAGAAGGGATTGTGGTGTGGCCATCCCCCCAGAGGGGGATTTTTCACTTTCTGTCTGTCTCCTGTCTCTCCAGCAAGTGTACGTGCCCTATAGCAAAAAATATTTATCTTAAATTAAAAAAAGAAAGAAACTGATCACAAGCTATGGATCAATTAGTGGGTCTTTGTAGCCGATTCAGTGATGGCTGCCTTTTTCTATTGAGAAAGTCTGAATCATTACCAGTATGGATCTTTTCTGAGGCTATTGAGTTTTCTAAGGGAAGAGGCTTGGTCAGGATTCCAGTGTCATCTTAATCCGCATTTCCATTTGGTCTCATCACCTGCGCTTCCCCTCTACCCAGAGTTTCTTGGTCTAAAGAACGCACTCTCAGTTTGGCAGTAGCACTCCCAAGAAGTGAAAATCAGTACATAGGTTATTATAAAATAAAAAGTATTAACTCTGTGAGTACATGAACAGATACGGTTCACTCCTGGGATTCAAATTTCCGAGGGATGGGAGGTAAAGAGGAAGGCGTGATTAAGGAAAAAATTTCTTAAAGGGCTCCTTAGTTCATGATAAAAGTTGAGAAACACACAGGGTCTAGAGCCTCGCTAACTCATTTTGTCTAGAGTGGGGACTGAGCTAGTGATAGTCCTGCTTTCGTGCACTGCTGACTGTTGTGAGAACCTCATGCTTCTGAGCCTCATACTTCCAAGGGTTCTGTTTTACAGATCACTCAGGCTTCATTGGTACCGCTTTCTAATTTCAATTTATAATTCTGTAGTTTCTGTATTGTCTGCTGTGTCAGTTACCTTCCTTTACCTTCTAAGTATTTATAGAATCCTCTCATCCTTTTTCCTTCGTTGCTGTAGGTTTATACCTTTATAATTTTAGTTCAGTGAGTGATTTAAGAGAGAGTGTTGAATGCTTCTGTTGAAGCTACCATGTTTCATTAGAAATCTGCTGAGCCCTCTTCGCAGTTGAAGCAGCCCTCCTCGTTCAGAGAGCCCTTATGCTGCGGTGTGCATTGGCACAGCTTAGCCCTGGAATGGCACACAGGGGCGGGGTAGTTTGGGGAACTCCTTACCAGTGTACAATAGAAAAATAATCTAGAAGTGGCTTCTCTGCGTACTTTGGATACTGCATTGACCTCAGTATGGGGGATTAAATTAAAAGTGTTTACAGAAACACCAAAGTAGTTTTTTCCCCACTTTTTAAATGCCCAGCACATTGGGCCAGCAGCTGGTGTGGTGATTAAGGCACTGCACTCCCACATGGCCCACTGAGCTGGAGTCCCAGACCTAGTGGCTCGCTTTCCCGCCTTATATCCTACATGCTCTCTCTCTCTCTCTCTCTGGTGAGTGCATGTGTCTTATACCAAATTTAAAAATAATCATTGGGGCCAGTAGGTGGCATGGTGGTTAAGGATGCTGGCCTCTCACATGGCTGACCGAGGTTCAAGTTCCAGACCTGGCAGCTTGCTTTCTCACTTTTCCCCTCTCTCACTGTCTTGCTCTGTCCCTCTCTGGTCAAAATAAAAATAAACTAATTAACTAAGTTAAATAATTCTTTAAAAAATAATAAAATTGAATAATTTTTTTTAAAACATCCAACAAATCAAATTTGGAAGTGATTATAAGAAATAAAATGTACTTTTATTACAGGGTGTGAAAGCTGTTTTGGCTGAGAGTTATGAAAAAATACACAAAGATCATTTGGTTGGAATCGGCATAGCTCCACTTCAGTTCCTTCCAGGAGAAAATGCAGACTCCTTGGGCCTCTCTGGCAGAGAAACATTTTCTCTAACATTTCCTGAAGAGCTGTCTCCTGGAGTTACATTAAATATAAAGGTATCTCTCGAATTCTCAAATGGTGAAGGTGCGCTGTTTAAGTAGTTGGTCGTAAGTAATCTGAGTAAGCAGCAGTTGCTATCAGTTGCATACCAACATTCGTGAACATAGGTTGTCGTTTCAGGTGGCTGTTTCCTGCTCACCCAAACCTGTGTTGATATAGTTCATGTTCTCTGACGCAAAATAGGAAGATGTGAATGCTTAGCCCTGAAAAAGAAAAAGAAGGGATGGGAATGAGTTCACTTCTTTTGCTAGTTTTCAGCTCTTTATGTGCTGATTTATATGCGCTGCTCCAAAGAAAAGGCAGAGGTTGAGCATTCAGGGTTAAAGTACCACAGGCCTTACAAGTAAAAGGAAAAGAAGGGGGAGGGAGGGAGGGAGGAGAGAATGAGAGAGCTGATTACTCCATGAAAATCAAGTGAAATGATTTATATGCGCTGCTCCAAAGAAAAGGCAGAGGTTGAGCATTCAGGGTTAAAGTACCACAGGCCTTACAAGTAAAAGGAAAAGAAGGGGGGAGGGAGGGAGGGAGCTGATTACTCCAGGAAAATCAGGTGAAATGAGTGTGAGCTGTGAGTGTTAGTCAAAATCTCAGTCCCTTTGATTTCATGTTCTAGGGTACTTGAGTACCTCGTGTAGGATCAGGGAAGAATACTGTGTTTTCCCACTTAATTTGGAAGGTTGCTGCCAGATATCTCAGGGATTTCAAAGCCACAGAAGGGTTTCAGGCAGTCAGAATATAGGAATTAGAACCTGGGAAGCCAGGCAGGACGTGTGGCACATGGAATCATTGAATGTGATGACAGATGGTCTTAACCATTAAGTAACATGTGGAGATTTTACCACTCATATGACATGTCTCTGTTTGTTTCAAGACAAGTACTGGAAAAGTATTCAGCGTGATTGCTTCATTTGAAAATGATGTGGAAATAACACTGTACAGACACGGAGGATTATTAAACTTTGTGGCCCGAAAATTTTCGTAGTACCTGCTCACCATGGAGACCTTTCATAACTGGTAACTGCAGAGCCTTTGTGCTGGACCCAGGAACCCTTACCGTGGAGCTGCAGGTAGTCCCAGTATACTCACCGCATCCATGGATGTAAATGATTACGAATCAACGCAGTGACTGAAATGAAATCTTTTTGATTTTCAATAATATACGAATGGTGCTATTAACATTGCTAAAATCACCGTGTGAAGTGTGTTGTGGAAGAGACCTGTAAGTATGGGGGGGATATTTTATCAGACCATTTTGTAAATAAAGGCAGAATTTGAATTTGTGTTGAAGATTCTTACATGAGTAGCCTTCCTGAAGTCATTTGTTTAGTTTTGCACCTAGAAAACTGTATACTACTGTTTGTTGGTTGAAGAGTAACTGACTGAAGTGTAAAGCACCAGAGTAGACTCTTAAAACTGTGGACATTGCACTCTGATTTATGAGTGGAGTTTTAGTGAATTTTTTCCTTCAGAATTGAAATAGACACATTTGGTATTCTTAATTTGTCATAGAAGCCAGGTTTCCCCTCAACCTTAGCCTAACTACGAGAGATAAACCCTCCTTTGGATCACAGTCATTCTGTCCAGTGCAGCGAAGATTTCCCCCATATCTGAAGAGGGCCCACAGCCGAGTACGATTGATGGTGTGGCTCGGTGTACCAGCAGTGGAGTTAGGTCTCGCTCCTGGGATGGCCCTTCCTTTCTCAGTAATTTGTCAGTGTGGCCCTCTGGCTCACCTGCAGCGGCATTATATTTATTGGATTAGATGATTTTGATCACTTTATGTGATAATGTCACTTCCTAGAGCCACAGTAAAATATCTAGCATCTTAGATATAATTAACCAAAATTCCACAGCCGTTTTATTGTTGCTAAAGAGAACTTTATTTAATCATTAACTTCTACACTGATTTCCTCTAGACTTCTATATTACCCATCCTAAATTATATGGGTGCTCAACCCTAAGCATTTAAAAAATGTTGCTATTTCTTAATTATTTAAATTGATTTCCTGTCATTTTGAATCATTATTTTACCTGGGATGCATGATTCTATGAATTTTTTAAGTTCCTGTTTTGACTGAAGCTCAGACATAAGAGTAATATGCGTCAGTTGTTGCTGTCTGTGTACCATGTATTTCCAATATGCATGTCTGTCCACCGTATCAGTGTTCTGTCTGAAGACAGCTGGCACCCTCTTCCTTTTTTAATTGGCCAGAGGTTATGTGTGCTCACCAGAGAGAGAGACAGGGAAAGGGAGAAAAGCACCCCCCAGTGGGGCACGGGCATGCGGCAGCCCCTTCTGCCTTTCTGTAGCTTGTCAGGATTTGGAACATGGATGCAGTGTGATTTTCAGGACACCAGAGCTGGAATTTGAACTGTATTTGCCTTGTACAATCCAGCTCCTTTAGCCCCTAGGCCATGGGACCAGCCTGTAACCTTTTAATGAAAGGTCACATAATTAATTCCAGAAGGTCCTATACTTTTTAAATTGGGAAATTAAATTTTGCTTGAGTAAAAGATGAATTGTAGTGATTTTCTTTTTCATATGGGGATCTTCATATGGCCTATTTAAGTTACTGTGGTTCAAAATTAGCTCACATTTCACATTGAGAGTTAAAAAACTTGTTTTAAGCTAACATACTGAAACTACCAAACCAGTGGATCGAGACCACTGAGAACTTTGCACATAATCAGTCATATAATCTTTTGAAAATATTTTGCAAATACGTGTTTAGAAAAGAAGATGGACTAGCGTTTGCCAGAACAGTTCCCCTTTATTTAAATCTTATCCATATCCTCTTTGCTGCTTTCATATTATGTTCTTTATATATGCTATATGCATGTCAGTGCATATGTTTTTAACTTACATGAAAACATGAGTTAGGGATGGAGAATTTACAAGTCGATGTTACAGTACTTGATGCGTGCTTTGAAAGAATGGTAATTCGCAATAGTGTGGTGGAAAATGTGTTACCCTGGAGGCACACTGTGCTGACAGCTGGTGGGCAGAGGCTCGGGCATCCTCAGCCAGCCCGTCCGGGAG
>NW_006159539.1:1935766-1943051 GCF_000334495.1 Tupaia belangeri chinensis | reverse complement strand
GGCCACCCCCCCCCAGCCAGTCCGGAAGATGGTCGTGGACCAGCTGTGAATTTGACATTGACGTGTCCAGTCTACCTGGTCCGGTAATGAGACAAGCAGATGGCGTGTTTCAGGAACAAAATCCAGAGTCACGTGATAAGTATAGTTTGAACCTGGGGAGAAGAGTGGTGGACATATGTCGGTGCGTGTTTACCTGATAATCTGCCTCTAGCTAAATGCTGTGTTTGCAGAAGCGTGGCGTCTGTTGGTCTCTGTTGTCTTTAACTTACATCCTTTGTTGACTGTATCTGGGTAATTTCGTGTTACCAAGAAAAAAAAAAATCACAGATATTTTGGAAAAGAAGTATGGTAGACACACAAAAAGAGCCACCTCTGTGTTGTACAACTTCAAAGATCATTACCAACAGCAGCATTTTTTCTTTTAAAAAAACATGATGCTACTGTACATACATATCATGGCTACTCATACCTTTGGGTTTTGCGGCTCCTACAAAACCAGTCAGTGAAAATGCCACCCAGCCGTGAATGCCCTTTACTATACCTGACATTTTTCAAGATGACAGTTGTCATTATTTCCTAACCTCCATGCTGACACCCTTGAATGAGCAGTGTCGAAACCCCTTAGGCAAGACTGCTCAGTTCTTCACGGGTTCTCCAGCCACAGCTGCACCGAAGGGTGGAGGGCGAAGGTAAGACCTCAGTCACAGTCAGCCGCATTTGCACAGGTGGTGATAGCGCGTGCAGCCGCCTTCTCAGTGACAGATGACGGCAGGAAGAGAAATGATCTCACTGTCATTTTTATGGTTGAATTAAAAGACAACTTCCTTTCACCTTTAGGTTTAGGAGAAGATACTGGGTGTTGTTGACTGAGTCTTCGTTTAATTTGGAGTAATAAAGGAAGGGGAGGATGGACTTTGACTTTTTCAAAAGTATTTCCCCCCCAAGGAGTGATCGTGCTGGCATTTTGATCGGTTTTACACATCATATATGCGATAAAACCTTATCTCATAAGCAAATCAAATCATTGTCCATTATTTAAAGCCAACAAGACAGTGTAACAGTTTTAAGCTCAAAAATGTTAAGTATTGTATAGAAATATATTGGAGGCAAAGTTCAGTTGATGACAATTGTGTATATGTTACTGATGCTGTAAATTATTTTTAATAAAGAAAATTGTATTATCACATTTGACTCTTGTTATAAAATACTCTTTGATGAGTGAAAACAAAACACTATGAGTTAAAGAGAAATAGGACACCATGTAGACATTTCTCCTCCAGCCTGGTCTCCGAATGTTCCGAATTGCTAATTCCCGGTGTGTGCCAGAACGTGGACCATTGTCATTCTTATCTACATTTTCCAGATTCTTTGTACTCTTGGGCTCTTGAGATTGAAAACCAAGGTAAAGCTTGAAATAAGGATAGTCTCAAGAAACAAGTAAAGTTGATTGATTCAAGAGTTGTTCCAACAGATTGTGGAATCACATTTTAAGAGTTGAAAATACTAACCTTTCATCCAGAGCAGGATCTCTTGTGCAAATTAAATCTCACTGGGCAACTTTTTCTTGAACATTCAAGAGATTTCTTGAACACTGTCTACTGTGCTAGGCAGTTTCTTGAATACTATGTACTGTGCCACTGACTACAGTTTTAGAGGTTAAAAAATATTTCAGGCCAGGCAGTGGCATAATCGTTAAGACAGTTGGATCCCATGTGGCCAACTTCATGGTTGGAGTCCCAAACCCAGAGACTTAAGAGAAAACACTAGGTGTGTGTGTGCCCAAAATCCTAAGAGGACAGGGAAGGAGAAGGGATTGTGGCATAGCCATCCCCCTTGGAGAGTGATTTCTCACTTTCTCTTTTTCTGTCTCTCCATGGAATGCATGTGCCCTATAGCAACAACAACAAAATTCAAGCTAAAGTTTGCCTCTTTCTAGCTTATACCCACCAATTTTGGTTCTCCCTAATCTGTTCTCCTTAAAACACTTCTACTTTGTACAACTAAACACTAAATATATACTCTAAACATATAAGACCTCCATAAATTGTGTTGCACATAACCTTACTGCAGACATTGCTTTTTCTTAATTCATGATAGAGCATGTACAAATGAGAGAGACACCCCCCGCCCCCATGGCCTGGTCACACAGTGATACTCAAGGCTTCCAGCTTCCCAGGATCTGGGGTACATGCACATAATGCTGGCATGTTTTCAGGCCCCCCCCAACCTAGGACTCGAACCACGATCAGCATATGGCTTTCAGCTCTGCAGTGCAGTAAGCTCCTTGCTGCACCATGGAGGCCGGGCCCACACTACAGGTCTTTTAGTAGGGATGTAATCTATGTTAAAGTGACTTTTAGGACAGACTTGTAGGTCTCATGCTATGAATTCCCTTTTGCAGGACAAAGTGGCCTCATGCAGGTTAGAAGTGCTATGTGTTCTCGAGCCTTGGATCTGCAGGACTGGAACTCGAAGCTGCCTGCTCCCTCTGCTGTCTGTTGATGGGTGAAAGAAGTCATCTGAGGCTAGGGGCCAGAATCACAGGTCTTGTTGCTTATACTTTGTAAATATGGTCAGCTCTCCCCTGTTCTAAAAAGACAGGTCCTTTCTCCTGTTTTTATTTTTAGATTTTTGCTATAGGGTGTATGCACTTTGGAGAGACAGACAGAGGGAAAAGAAATCACCCCCAAGGGGAGTTTGCCACACAGCATTCCCCGCCCACCATTTTCCTGGTATTTGGAGCACACATGTACACGTGCCTAGCCTGAGTTTCAAGCTATCAAGTTGGGGACTCAAACCATGGTTCACCATGTGGGAATCCAGTGCCTTAACCACCACCCCACCTACTGGCCCCTTCCTACTCTTTTTATTTTTTTAATAAGTTTTTGTCTTAGATGCATGTGCTCCCCACAGACAGACAGACGGATAAAGATGCAACGAGGGGGAAAGTGAGAAGTCACCCTTCAGGGTAGATGGCCATGCTGCAGTCTCTTCTACATTCTCCTCCAGGATCTTGGGCACATGCGCACATACCCCCTGCATGATTTTGAAGCACCAGGTCCAGAACTTAAGCTGTGATCGACCATGTGGGAGTCCAGCAACATAACCACTATTCAGTCTGTTGGTCTCACTCTCCTATTCTTTAGCCATGAATGAAATGAATCATTTTATTTATTAAAATTTGACACTCATAAGCCAGAATTGGTACATTATTAGTTTTCTAAGGATTCCCATTTAGTATTGTAAGAATGCATTTCAGAGGTTAATGCCAACGTGGGCACATGATAGTTTGAATGGTGTTGCGTTTAGTTGGTTTACAGTTCATACTTTATGCCATTTTTTTAAAGAATTATTTTTATTATCATCATCATTTTATTTTTTAATTTAAGAGACAGAGAGTGATGGGAAGTGAGAAAGCAAGCCACCAGGTCTGGCACTCAAACCACAGTCTGCCATGTGGGAGTCCAGCAGCCTCAACCACCTCAACCACCTGCCAGCCTCGCCAGTTGTTTTGCCGTTTTTTTTTTAAAAGAGATTTTTGTTCTAGGGCATGTGTGCTCGCCAGAGAGACAGAGAGGTAGAAACAGAAATCACTCCCCAGAGGGATGGCCACACTGCAATCCCTTCTCCATTTTCCTCTCAGGATCTTGAGCGCACACGATGTGAGGTTTAAGCTGCCGGGTCCAGGACTGAAACTGTGGTTGACCATGTGGGAGTCCAGCAATGTAACCATTCCACCATTAGGTGATCCTCCTAGTTTTCTTTTTAATTATCACTCAGTTTAGCTTTATCTTTATCATCTTGATCAGTCAGTGGCTGACAAATTTTCCAAAATAGACTGTTTAGCCTGTGTTTGGTATACTTGGAAAACATGAATGCAAAAGCAGATGTGTGTGTCGTCCCCACAAGATCGCCTGTATAATGACTGTCACTGTGACTTTTGTGCTTGCACAGTGTTACAACTGAATTTGGGGCATTTTAAGCAATTTGCGGTATACCGTTCATACAAATATGGGATTGTTTTGTTTCAGAGGACATTATAAAAGGAAATCTTATCTATGATGTTACTGCAAACTTCATTTTGCCAATTTTTTAACTTTTTTTTTTGCTAGAGGTCACATGTACTTGCCAGAAAAAGAAAGTGGAAAATCACCCCTGCAAGGAGAATGGTCACACTGTGATTCCCTAGTATTATGGGCATACACACACGCACACACCTGTTGTGTTTCTCAAGCCACTGAACTGTACAGTCTGCCGTGTGAGATCTAGCGGCCTTAACCACCACCACACTCAGTTTTTTGTCTTCATTTTTTAAAACTTTTTAAATTTTAACTGGATTTACTTTATGCAATACACACACGCACACCCTTGTTGTTTTTCAAAAGCCACTGAACTGTACAGTCTGCCGTGTGAGATCTAGCGGCCTTAACCACCACACTCAGTTTTTTGTTTTCGTTTTTTAAAACTTTTTAAATTTTAACTGGATTTACTTTATTTCATTTCATTTTAATTTGACCAGAGAGGAAAGGAGTAAGAGAGAAAGCAAGAAAGCAAGCCGCCAGGTCCGGGACTCAAACTGTGGTCAGCCATGTGGGAATCCAGCACCCCCAACCACCACACAACCTGCCATTTTGTGTTTTTGTTTGTTTTTAACTCTCTAAGGGCCACTACTTAAAGTGTGGCCAGGTGGAGAAGAAAGAAATGCCAGTTAAACAATGACATGACTTTTCTGTGTTAAGGTTGCTGGACCTTTTACTGTGACATCCAGTGTTGGCACTATTGAGGAAAAAGAATTTGGCAGCATGCAATAAGAGTCTAACGTGTTCTTTCTCTTATATCCAATGATGTAACTAAGCAGTTTACCTTAAAGACATAACTTAAAATGCACACGATTTATGTATGAGGATGTTCTCATATGCTTGGGAATGCTCAAAGTGAAAAGAGCAAGTTCCAAAACATTTCCAAAGAAGGTGGAAGGGGTGAAATGGACACATGCCCAAGAAGGCAATTGTGGATCTAGTGGCCCTGGCTCTTCATCCCTGAAGGATTTCCAGATTCAACCTTTGCTCCCACCCCCTCTTCCCAAGAGGACGAGAAAAGGCAGGCAGACCAGCAGGTGGAATCATGAGAGATGGTGAGGCCAGCAGCTGTGTGAAGGAACAGCATGCACAGGGGCCTAGAGGGGCCCATAAGGTTCCAATCCAGTCACAGAAATCAGTCCGAGTTACTCACTGACAACCTAAAGAAATACTAAGTACACACCCCTGGAGCTGTAAAGAGACAGCTGCTACTTGGAGATTAGAAGTGAAGGAGAGAAGAACCATATCTAAAGGGGGGAAAGGCATCCCCCAGCGGAGAGCCGGTGGTGGTGTGGGCTGTTCGAGTCACTCTGGGTGACTGAAAACCAGAATGTGCTACATCCTCTCACCACAGATAAAGTGGGGTGTGCCTCGCCCATACAGAATAGGGACCACAGTGCAGAGCAGACATGAGCAGACGTGTCCAGAACGCCCCTCCAGCAGAAGAAAGTACTCTGACCTATCAGAAGCCCTGCTTGGCCGGAGAGGACATGGAGCCATGGACCCTTGAGCCCTTCCCTTGGCAATCAAGAACGTCCAATTAACCTAGCATTCCATGAACCCTAGGAAGCATCCTGAAAATCGTGTGGTTTCTGCAGACTCGCCTTCAGGGTGAGACTCCACTACCTAAATAAGGATTCTGGCACAATTCTGTTTTATATCTGTGTAAACGAGACATTCATCACAAAGACCAGAAGGACAGGGACCTCACCCCTGGGAAACACGGGGCAGCCTTCACTCTGCCTCTCTGTCTCTTATTGTGGATAAAATGGCTTCAGAGAGTAGAAGACTCCGTGCTGTGCCCTCCCCACCCAGGCTTCAGTTTTCCCGTCACTTACAAGGACGTGCAGGCCTGTTCGTTAAATAGGACCATTTCAGGTTAGAACGTTCTACAATAGGAAGAACGAAGCCAGGCGGAGCTCTCAGGACCTCCAATCCGAACCCTTAAAGTTCCTGGGGCCGGTGGACTCAAGCCCACTTCGACCCGCGCTTTCTGTAAGTGGAAAAACCTCCAGAATACGTGCTTCCAGCAGGAACGGGAAGGGAAGACGAGGAAAGAAAACCACCGACGCGAGTTACACCGGGACGCTCAAGATGTTGAGAAAAGTGGTCCTGTCTACGTGAACTGGACGGAGGTGAGAGATGCCACTCAAGAACTGAAAACCTGCTAAATGGCTACTCGCCGGGTGGGGCGGAGCCTCTTGGAGCCAATGAAAACAAATTCTGTTTAGTAAAAAATATGTCTGAATTCTGACTGGACTGTTCACCCGGAGAAGGTGGGACCAGAATTGCAGTATCCAATCAGAAACCCTATTTTTACATTTCTGTTCGTCTCTGGGGCGGGGCCGGGGCGGGGTCCGGGCGAGGTTTGGAAAAGGCCTGGTGGACGCAGGGAGAGCGTCGCCTCCCTCCCTGTATTCGGTGCTGACTGGGAGGCGAGGGATTTGGAGGAGCCAATCAGAAGCCAGAGTTCTTGGGGCTCCGGAGGAAGTGGACCCGAGCACTGTGGCTTTGGCAACTCTTCCTAGTGCGGAATCGCCGCCGGAATACCTGGCTGCTGGAGAGCGGATCCACCCCAGGACGTCGGGTCGTTGCGCGGGTGAGCGGAGGTGGGGAAAGCAGAGGCAAGCCCCGAGTCCCCTTAGGGTGGACACCCCGAGAGCAGGGAAGCTCGCTGCGTGGCTGGAGCTGGGAGTCCTGTACCCCGATGTCCTCCAGCCCCGGCTGCATTCAGACTCCCTGTGAGCGTGAGGGCAAGTCACTCTCCCCTCTGGTTCCCACCTGTGACCCAGAAGTGCTGGCTGAGATCCGGAATGAAAGCGTGCCACCTGAGAAGCCGTTCGGTCTAACTTCCGAGACCTGTGTCCAGACACGCAGAGCAAAGGTGCAGCGCTTGGCACTCCAGGCCAGGAGTCTGGCGGGAAAAGTTAAGGCTAAGTTTACACCAAACAACTAAAGCTAAAACAACGACCACGTGAACCTGATTTGGGTGCCCTCCACCTCCTTTAGTTTCCTCTTGATTCAGCAAGCCTTCTGCCGCCCACTCGCCCACGATTCTTTTCTTTTCCCTAAGAGAAAGACCCTTACAGCAGCCATAGTTCCTTGTTGTCTTTGAAAAATTAGATTCTAGATTCTTCCCCTTACTGTTTCCTGATTCTCCTTGGGCGCCACAGTCTAGTGAGCCTGTGGTGTAAAGGGCAACCCTC
>NW_006159539.1:1923693-1935416 GCF_000334495.1 Tupaia belangeri chinensis | reverse complement strand
ACGGCGGTGAGAGATGCCACTCAAGAACTGAAACCCTGCTAAATGGCTACTCGCCGGGTGGGGCGGAGCCTCTTGGAGCCAATGAAAACAAATTCTGTTTAGTAAAAAATATGTCTGAATTCTGACTGGACTGTTCACCCGGAGAAGGTGGGACCAGAATTTCAGTATCCAATCAGAAACCCTATTTTTACATTTCTGTTCGTCTCTGGGGCGGGGCCGGGGCGGGGTCCGGGCGAGGTTTGGAAAAGGCCTGGTGGACGCAGGGAGAGCGTCGCCTCCCTCCCTGTATTCGGTGCTGACTGGGAGGCGAGGGATTTGGAGGAGCCAATCAGAAGCCAGAGTTCTTGGGGCTCCGGAGGAAGTGGACCCGAGCACTGTGGCTTTGGCAACTCTTCCTAGTGCGGAATCGCCGCCGGAATACCTGGCTGCTGGAGAGCGGATCCACCCCAGGACGTCGGGTCGTTGCGCGGGTGAGCGGAGGTGGGGAAAGCAGAGGCAAGCCCCGAGTCCCCTTAGGGTGGACACCCCGAGAGCAGGGAAGCTCGCTGCGTGGCTGGAGCTGGGAGTCCTGTACCCCGATGTCCTCCAGCCCCGGCTGCATTCAGACTCCCTGTGAGCGTGAGGGCAAGTCACTCTCCCCTCTGGTTCCCACCTGTGACCCAGAAGTGCTGGCTGAGATCCGGAATGAAAGCGTGCCACCTGAGAAGCCGTTCGGTCTAACTTCCGAGACCTGTGTCCAGACACGCAGAGCAAAGGTGCAGCGCTTGGCACTCCAGGCCAGGAGTCTGGCGGGAAAAATTAAGGCTAAGTTTACACCAAACAACTAAAGCTAAAACAACGACCACGTGAACCTGATTTGGGTGCCCTCCACCTCCTTTAGTTTCCTCTTGATTCAGCAAGCCTTCTGCCGCCCACTCGCCCACGATTCTTTTCTTTTCCCTAAGAGAAAGACCCTTACAGCAGCCATAGTTCCTTGTTGTCTTTGAAAAATTAGATTCTAGATTCTTCCCCTTACTGTTTCCTGATTCTCCTTGGGCGCCACAGTCTAGTGAGCCTGTGGTGTAAAGGGCAACCCTCGGTCCGTCATTTAAGATTAAGTAAAGCACCAGGCTAGTTACTGAGAAATACAGATTTACTGCAGCCAGAGCCTGCTGTCCAGCCTTGGAAGGGCACAGCAGAAGAGACTGCAGAAGAAGGAAAAAGTCGATTTGGAGACAAGCTAAGGAAGAATGTCCTAGGCTTTGTAACACTTGGGGAGTGAAGGAGAGGAAAGAATCTTAAATGACTCCTGTTTCTAGTCTGGTATTCCTTGCACAAAGTGCAAAATTGAAGGTCCAGCCCCCTGGCTGTAGGAAAAAGGTTATGGAAATCTGGCACACACCACGAGGATGGAAAACACTTGCTTCCTGAGGGCTTTTTCAGGAGCCCAGCGCAGTACTGTTGGCAGGGTATATAGAGCCATGGCGGACGGGACTTGACTGTCTCATCTCCATCCCACCCCAGGAGACCTTTGGCTAAGATGAGATCTCTAACAAATGCGTTTCTTCCTTTGTACATGTTCACTTTCAGAAGCTGACCTAGTCTGTGCCGATGATTCCACAATTTAGAGTCCTGGTGTAGAAAGAAAGAAGGCAAACTTAAATTAGAAAAGAAAGAATTTTAGAAGCCTGGAAAGTTGGTGCTGCAAGGGACTTTCAAAGGTCTAGTCTCACTCTGTTAGAGTAGGGACTAGCTCTGGGGCCAGAGATGGCGTAATGGTTATGTCACTGGATTCCCACATAGTCGACCATGATTCTAGTCCCAGACCCGGTGGCTTTAAACACACGGGGTGCTTGTGCATGAGTGCCCCAAATCCCAAGAGAATGGAGGAGAAGGGATTATGGCATGGTCATTCCCCCTGGGGAGGAGGGGTGATTTCTCGCTTTCTGTCTCTCCAGTGAATACATGTGCTCTATAGCAAAAATTTAAAAAAAAAAAAAAGGAAGGAAGACAGAAAAAGAAGAGGGGCTGGCAGGTGATGTGGCGTGGTGGTTAAGGGTGCTGGATTCCCACGTGGCTGACCGCAGTCGCCCCCCACCTCTCTCTCTCTCTCTCTCTCTCTCTCCTTCTCCCTCTCTGATCAAATTGAAATAAAAAAATGAATAAGTAAATAAAATAATGATTTTTTAAAAAAAGAAGAGAAAAGAAGAGAAGGGACTAGTCCAAAGTTCCAGAGGTTAGGTGTCAGAGCTGAGTCTATGCATGTCTTTGTATTTATTCATTTATGGGGAGACAGCACCCCCAGCAGGGTCTCAGTGCTACGATTCAGCCCCAGCCTCAGTCAGCCCCAGCTTGTGGGCATATACAAGGCTAGAAAACTCAGAACCTTTGCACGTGGGGCGGCCTCCCAGAGCCTCACATTTTACCACTGTCCCATTGTCCGGCTCCTAAAATAGATCTTTTTTTTTTTAAGAATGATTTATTTTCATTTTATCCATCATTATTATTTTTTTAATTTGACCAGAGAATGAGACAGAAAGAAAGTGAGAAAGCAAGCTGCCAGGTCCAGGATTTGAACCACACTCAGCCATGTGGGAGTCCAGCACCTTCACCACCACCATCTGCCAGCCCCAGTAGATCTTACTTCTCCCAGTACAGACATTCTCTCTCTCTCTCTCTCTCTCTCTCTCTCTCTCTCTCTCTCTCTCTCTCTCTCTCTCCTTCTCCCTCTCTGATCAAATTGAAATAAAAAAATGAATAAGTAAATAAAATAATGATTTTTTAAAAAAAGAAGAGAAAAGAAGAGAAGGGACTAGTCCAAAGTTCCAGAGGTTAGGTGTCAGAGCTGAGTCTATGCATGTCTTTGTATTTATTCATTTATGGGGAGACAGCACCCCCAGCAGGGTCTCAGTGCTACGATTCAGCCCCAGCCTCAGTCAGCCCCAGCTTGTGGGCATATACAAGGCTAGAAAACTCAGAACCTTTGCACGTGGGGCGGCCTCCCAGAGCCTCACATTTTAACACTGTCCCATTGTCCGGCTCCTAAAATAGATCTGATCTTTTTTTTTTTTAAGAATGATTTATTTCATTTTATCCATCATTATTATTTTTTTAATTTGACCAGAGAATGAGACAGAAAGAAAGTGAGAAAGCAAGCTGCCAGGTCCAGGATTTGAACCACACTCAGCCATGTGGGAGTCCAGCACCTTCACCACCACCATCTGCCAGCCCCAGTAGATCTTACTTCTCCCAGTACAGACATTTTCTATCACACCAGAGCCCCAGCATTGCTTCATGTTGCTTTAGAAAAGAGCTCTTCAAACAGAGCTTCACAAGCCCCGATCAGAGGTGTGACGGGAATGTCTTCTGGACTGGAAGGGCCACTGGCCTTCACACATTGTCTCCAAGCTTCCTTCCAGCTTTAAGAACTTACCGTTCATGGGAACCAGCAGTTAGCGTAATGGCTATGTCGCTGGACTCCCACATAGTCGACCGCGGTTCGTGTCCCGGACCCGGTGGCTTAAAACTCACGCCGGGCGCGTGTGCGTGCCTGCCCAAGATCCCGAGAGGAGAATGGAGGAGAAGGGATTGCGGCGTGACCATCCCCCCTGGGGGGTGATTTCTCGCTTTCTGTCTCTATGTCTCTCTCTCTCTGTCTGTCTGGTGAGCGCACGCGCCCTACAATGAAAATCTCTCAAAAAAAAAAAAAAAAAAAAAAGGAACTTACCGTTCATGTCAGAGCCAGAATTACTCTGACCACCCTAATGCTCTGGGAGTTGAAAAATCCCTTTGCAAGCTCATCTTGGCCTTGATGCTTCAGTTCCTATTACATTCTGAATATTGGCCTCACCCATCGCTTTACATAGCTCCAGAAGGAACGTTCAAATTCCATGGAAAGTCTTAAACCCAGATGCAGTGTGACGGGATCGTTGCGTTCCCAGAAGCTGCAGGTGCAGGCGCTTTGAACCCTGCTTAGGCTTTGTCATGATATCTCTGGCGAACAAGATCTGAAGGGCTTAACTTGCTTCTGAAAAGCAAAGCTGTGGTCAGAAAGTATGCACGAGAAGTGATTGTCAAGAATGTAGTAATTATAACAGGTGCTGGAAACTGATAGCGGCACATGGGGCCGTGCAGATTACAGGCAGGAGAAATCCCTGTGGGTAGGAGAGTCGGGGAGGGCCACAGGCTGGGGAGGTGGCATTTGCGGTTTGTGCTGTCACTATCACTTGAGGTGTCAGAGTTGAGCCCCAGTACACCTCCCTGAGTTGTTTGTTTTCAGTTTTACTTATTTTTTATTTATTTTTTTGAGAGGTTTTTGCTATAGGGTGCATGCGCTTGCCAGAAAGAGAGAGAGACAGAGAGAGAGAAAGTGAGAAATCACCCCCCAGGGGGGATGGCCACGCCACAATCCCTTCTCCTCCCTTCTCCTCTTGGGATCTTGCGCATACACGCACACGGGCCTGGCATGTGTTTAAGCCACTGGCTCCAGGTCTCGAACCGCGGTTGACTACATGGGAGTCCAGTGACATAGCCATTACACTAACTGCTGGTCCCTTGGTTTTATTGTTTTAGGCTTTTGCCAGAGGGTACATGTGTTTGTGGGAGAGACAGAGAGACAGTGAGAGGGAAAGTGAGAAATCACCGTTCAGGGGATCCCCTCCTGGGATCTGGGCATGTACACACGCACACACCTGGCATGATTTTCAAGCCACTGGGTCTGGGGCTGGAACCAGTTGTCCATGTGGGAGTCCAGCGCCTTAACCACCGTGCCACCTGCTGGCCCCTACCTCCCGAGTTTAAGCCCTTTTCCCTCGCTGGTAGAGAAGCATTAATGGTCTATAGAAAAATCACTCGAGTGAATATACTTGTTATTTGTCCCCTTCTGGTTCATTGTTCTTCCCCCCAGGCACGATGTCAAGCGGAGATGGCCAGCAATCACAGGCCCTTACCAAACCCGCTCTCAGTGACATACAGGCCTCCGCGTTAGTGGAATCGGTATTCGGGTTGAAAGTTTCCAAGATCAAGCCACTTCCTAGCTACGATGACCAAAACTTTCACGTGTACGTTTCAAAAAGCAAAGATACGACGGATGGCCCGACTGAGTTTGTTCTCAAAATAAGCAACACCGAGTCTAGCAGCCACCCAGACCTGATTGAAGTACAGAGTCAAGTCATGATGTTTCTGAAAGCAGCTGGCTTCCCGACGGCCTCTGTGTGTCACACCAAAGGGGACCACACAGCGTCTCTCATGTCCATAGGTAAGACACCGGCTGCCACGCTGCCATCTACCCGGACACAGTACTGCGCTCGGGCAACAGGTAGAAATATCCAGAACAGTTCAGAATCCCAAGGGTAGGTGAGGTTGTTTATTGGGAGAAACCACAGCCTCCCAAAGTGGAGATCGGGGCTCTGAGTCACAAGTGGTTAGAACCAAAGCTGGTGTCATTTTTCTGCTTAGAAAGACCCTGATTGGGGACCAGCAGATGGCATATCCCATATGGCTGATCGCAGTTCAAGTCCCAGACCCATGGGCTTGAAACTCATGCCAAGCACATGTCTGTCTGTGTGTGCCCCAAACCCCACGATAAATGGAGAAGGAATTGCATTGTGAGCATCCCTCCAAGGGGTGATTTCTTGCTTTCAGTCTTTCTGTCTCTCTGGCAAGTGCATGTATCTTATGGCAAAAAAAAAAAAAAAAAAAAAAATCTCAAGAAAGAAAAAAAAGATCCTAATGGATTGTAACTAAAGGGACTTGTGAAAATCAGGAGAACATTTTTTTGTTGTTGGTTTTAAACCAGAAAAATCATTAAGTATGTGTTTCCGTGCTGTGGTCTAGTAGAACGAACGTGAGACTAGAAATCAGGGATTTTAGATGCCAGCTCTGTCATTCTGAGTACGTGACCTTGGGCAGGACACCTGAATTCCTGAGGCTGCAGTTCTCATCTTGCCATCCCTCTCACCTCTGCATCTACATTTATGAGGGGGCTTTTTACTAAGGTCATGAAAAATGGAATTAAAGTATGAGTTTATTTTCATGCGAAATATTGAAATCCACACATGGGTTTTTCACAGTACATATTTTCCATGAACTGCAGAAAGGCTTTGAAGGCTCAGTTATAATTCAGTTCTCTAAGCATCAGCCTGGAGTCAGTTTCCTTTTCTTTTCTTTTTTTAAAATTATTTTTATTTAACTTTATTTATTGATTTAAATTTTCCCCATAGAGGGACAGAGTGAGAGAGAAAGTGAGAAAGCAAGCCACCAGATCTGGGACTCGAACTGTGGTTAGCCATGTGAGAGTCCAGCGCCCTTAACCACCACGCCGCCTGCCAGCACCCTGGAGTCAGTTGCTTAGATTTGAAAGGTTTCTTCAAGGTTTGAAATCTCCACTTTTTCTCTAATCGTTCAGCTAGTGTTTCCTGATCTGCATTGCTCTGTGCAGCTGGGGCCCACGTGGTCCCTGAGGAGTCATTACTGTCCTCATTGCAAGCACACCCTGTACCTCAGTTTGCCCCGAGGAGCCTCTGAATAGTTGTTTAATTTTTTATGTTTTGCTTTTGTTTTATTTATTTATTTTTAATTATTTTTTTATTTTTTATTATTATTCTTAATTTGCTGAAGGGCATGTGTACTCACCAAAGAGAGAGAGGGAATGTGATAAAGCCAGTTACCAGGTCTGGGACTTGAACCATGGTCAACCATATGGGAGACCAGTACCTTAACCACCATGCCACCTGCTGGCCCTTCTTTTTTTCAATTGCCAGAGAGCATGTGACTCACTATAGAAAGACAGAAAGAGAGAGGGAGAGAGCAACCCCCAATGGGCATGGGCACACCCAGTTCCTTCTCCATTCTCTCCATCTCGTTGGGACTTGGGGCACTTGTGCACATATGCCTGGCATGTTTTGTTTTTTTTTTTTTTGAAAGGTTTTTGCTATAGGGCACGTGCGCTCGCCAGACAGACAGAGAGAAAGAGAGAGACAGAAAGCGAGAAATCACCCCCCAGGGGGGATGGCCACGCCGCAATCCCTTCTCCTCCATTCTCCTCTCAGGATCTTGGGCACACATGCACACGCGCCTGGCATGAGTTTTAAGTCACCAGGTCCGGGATGCGAACCGCGGTTGACTACGAGGGAGTCCAGCGACATAGCCATTATGCTAACTGCTGGTCCCCTGCCTGGCATGTTTTTCAAGTCCTCAGAGCTAGTATTTGAACTGTGGTCCACCGTGAGGGATCCAGCTCCCTTAACCACTAGGCTATGGGCCTGGCCCCGGAGTAGTCATTTCTTTACAGCTCACTCTCTTCAATATTAACGCATGAAAGAGTGAGTTTCCTGCACTCTCTTGCCATGGGAGGTAATTTCTGTTCAGGCTCCAGCCAGCAGAGTTGGAGCTCTAAGTTTGTGGGTGTGAGAATGAACTGGTAGACCTGCTTGCTTCACCTCCTCGGTTCTGCCCATGCAGTTCTGCCAGGTTGTTTCAGATTAGCACATATTTCTCTCATTCTCATTCTGTCATTTCTTCTTTTCCATAATAATTATGAAGGCGGATTCACTTCTTTTTCTTTTTGTTTAAGATTTTTGCAATAAGACATGTATGCTCTCCAGAGAGAGGGAGAGTGAGAAATCACCCCCTGGGAATTGCCCACCCCACAGTCCCTTCTCCTTCATTCTCTTCCTGAGACTTGGGGCACACGTGCACACACGCCTGGTGTGATTTTCAAGCCACTGGGTCTGGGACTTGAACTGCAGTCTGTTGTGTGGGAGTCCAGAGCCTTATCCACTGTGTCACCTGCTGGCCTTGAGGAAGAATCACTTCTCTTTTTTTTTTTTTTTTGAGACTAGTTGACTGGCTGTACCTTTCTTTCCACCTAGATAGCGGCTCTGGAGTCAAAAGCCACTTGGTGAGGCTGCTGACCTACCTCCCAGGAAGACCTGTCGCTGAGATTCCCTTCAGTGCCCAACTCTTATACAACATTGGAAGGTTGGCCGCCTCGCTGGATAAGACCCTGGAGGTACAACGTGAGGGGTTATTTCATTTATAAAAGGTTTTTGTTAGAATGTTTATTATTCTTTAAATTAACTCACAATCAGAGTATTTCCGTACATGGTGCTTTCTGAGGTGTGTTATGAGGGACTGGGGTCTCAGATATATGGAGTTTTAACAGGAAGGCTGCTTTCTGCCAGGTCCGTACTTCACTGGCATATTGGAAAGCCTACGTACGTTTTTAGAAATTCATGGAGGCCAGCAGGTGATGCTGGACTCACACATGGCTGATCATGGGTGATCAAGTCCTTGACCTGGCATCTTGAAAATCACATGGGCGCATGTGCATGCATGCCCAAAATCCCCAAAAGAGGGAGAAATGGAAAAGAAGGGATTGTGGCATGACCATGCCCCATTAGGGAGTGCTTTCTCAGTCTCTGTCTGTCTCTCTCTGCAAGTATACACAGCCTTTGGCAAATTAAAAAAGAAAAGTGTTTATAGCATAAAACAGTTACAATAAGCTAATGTTAGTTTATTAGTGAAGAATGAAAAAATATTTCTCTGTACAGTGAGTGTAGCCTAGGAGCACAGTGTTTAAAAAGTCTTCAGTAGGGTAACGTCCTAGGCTTCCACACCCACTCAGCCCCCACTCACGACTCACCCAGAGCAGCTTCCTATCCTGCACGCTGTATTCATGGGACACAACATAATGGAGAGAGGGTTGAAATTAGATATGGAGTGGTCAGAGGTTCTCACAGAGAAGGTATTTTTTTGGAGTAAAGACCTGGTGGAAATGAGGGCATTGATGATGTTGTGGTCTAAGGAAAGAGCATCCCAAGAGGAGGAAATAGTAAACCCAAAGGCCGTGAGGTAGGAAACATGCCTGGCATGTTTATTTAACAGCAGGGAGGCCGGTGTGAGCAAAAGCAGTAGAAGGTGAAACTAGAGCAGAGGAGGGGCCAGTGTCAGATCACGTGGGTGAGAGCAGAGTTCTTCAGAGCTACCCCCAGTTCCGTTTGTGAACTGTAGATAATAAGAGCCATGTTCACACAGTTATGAGAATCAAGTGAAGTGAGAATATGTTCCCCAAACTGAGATCTTGTGCAAATGTGAAGGTCGTAATATTTTGTGGATTCGTGTAAATGGGGCAAGTCAATGACCATGAGCGAATGCCAGCTTTCTCCTGCAGGCACACCCAGGCCACTGTGGAGCGGGTGGTCTCCTAGCACACAGCAGATCTTTCGGTAGGGGTTGCACTAGCTGTCTAGAGTCTGAGAGTCTCTTGCTTTTAATTTAGAAATTCCATCACCCAAAGTTAAGTTGTCTTCAGCGGGAGGACTTCATCTGGAATCTGAAAAATGTTCCTCTCCTGGAGAAATATCTGTACACCTTGGGCCAGAATCGAAACCGAGAAATCGTTGAGCAGGTGATCCAGCTGTTCAAAGAGGAAGTAATGACCAAATTAAGTCATTTTCGAGAATGTGAGTATCCCCCAATTACATGAATATTTTCTTGGGAGAACACCTCAACTACTAAAATGTTCTTCATTTGCATTTCATTCAGAATATTTTATAATTTATCTTTGGATTTATTTTCATTCATGGGTATTTTTTAAAATAATGATTTATTTATTCATTTATTTTAATTTGATGAGAGAGAGTAGGAAAGACCATGGTTGTCCTTGTGGGCGTGTCTAGTGCCTTATCCACCACGCCACCTGCTGGTTCCCACACCCATGGGTATTTGGAAGTGTAAATCCTTTTCCCCAAAATACAATGAACTCTGTAGTTATCATTTCAATTTTTTTTAATTGCCAGAAGATGCATGTGTTTACCAGAGAAAGCGAGGGAGAAAGCACCCCCCAGTGGGACATAGTCATGCCATAATCCTTTCTCCATTTCTCCATCTTGTTGGGATTTTGGGTACCCACACACACACACCTAGCATATTTTTCAAGCTGTGGGCCCAAGATTCAAACCATAGTAAGCCATGTGTGTCTGGGATCTGGTTCCCTTAACCACTAGGATACAGGGCATCCCATAGCTGCGTTCTTTTTTTTAAGAGAGTTTTTTGATATAGGGTACATGTGTTCGCCAGAGACACAGAGATATATAGAGAGAAATCATCTCACAGGAGGGATGGCCATGCCACAATCCCTGTTCCTCCCTCCATTGTCCTCTTGGGGTTTTGGGCACGCACACACCTGTGCCCAGCATGAGTTTCAAGCTGCCAGGTCCAGGATTCAACCTCAGTAAGCCCTGTGTGAGTCCAGCACCTTAACCACTATACCACCTGCTGGCCCCCATAGCTGTCTTTTTATTGATAATTTCTGCTGTAATTGCATTGTGGTCAAAGAACATACTCTCTCTCAGTGCTTGTCTGATAGGATTTTCTTCAGTGAAGAAAATGTTCTATATCTGTGTTGCCTAATATGATAGATGCTTTGTGGCAAGGGAGCCCTTGAGAGGTGACCAGTACAACCCAAGAACTGAATTTTCAATTGTATTTAATGTTAGTGAATTTAAAGATCTACACATGTCTGGTGGCTGCCATGTTGGACATAGCAGTTTCATATGATTTTTAAAACTCCTTTGAAATGTACTTTATAATGTAGTATTTGCTATATTTTTTAAACATGAGGATTTTTTCAACAAGAATTAATATTTATTTATTTATTTATTTTAATTTGACCAGAGAGGAACAGAATGAGAGAGAGAGAGAGAGAGAGTGAGAAAGCAAGCCACCAGGTTCGGGACTCGAACTACATGTAGTCAGCCATGTAGGAGTCCAGCGCCCTTAACTACCACGCCACCTGCAGGCCCCATTATTTAGTAAATGTTTATAAATGATCTATGCATGCTTAAGAAGAAAGTATATCCTGCAGTTGTTGGATATGGAGTTACATATATATGCTCACTAGATTAAGGTTGCTAATCATGTTTAGATTTTCTTTTCTTTTTTTTTATAACTATTTATTTAATTTTATTTATTCATTCATTCATTCCTTTTCATTTGACCAGAGAGAGACACACAGAGAGGGAAAGTGAGAAAGCAAGCCACCAGGTCCACGACTCGAACCATGGTCAGCCATGTGGGAGTGTCCAGCACCTTAACTACCACACCACCTGCTGGCCCCATGTTTAAATTTTCTGTCTCTTTCCTTTTTTTGTCTGCTTGTTCTTTTTTTTTTTTTTTTTGTTTTTGAGAGATTTTCACTGTAGGGCGCGTGCGCTCGCCAGACAGACAGAGAGACATAGAGACAGAAAGCGAGAAATCACCCCCCAGGGGGGATGGTCACGCCGCAATCCCTTCTCCTCCATTCTCCTCTCGGGATCTTGGGCACGCACGCACACGCGCCCGGCGTGAGTTTTAAGCCACCGGGTCCGGGACACGAACCGCGGTCAACTACGTGGGAGTGCAGTGACATAGCCATTACGCTAACTGCTGGTTCCCTGCTTGTTCTTACAGTTACTGAGTAAAGTATTTTTTTTAATCTCTCACTATGATTACAGAAGTCTATTTTTTGCATATTTCCATCAAATTTTGTTTTATATATTTTGAGTCAATCATATGTCTCAGTTTCAGAAATGTGTCGATATAAATCCATGATTTAAAGTAATGTTCAATACTTCCATGTACCACGCACTGTGCTACGTTACTCAAGTATTATTTACCCAGTTCTAAGTTGTATAGAAGAAGTCAGGGTGCCAGCAGGTGGCCTGGTGGTTAGGGCACTGGACATTCCCACATGACTGACCATG
>NW_006159539.1:1923031-1923262 GCF_000334495.1 Tupaia belangeri chinensis | reverse complement strand
CAAAGGAAAGGTAAATGTTTTTTTTTTCCCTCACCCATTATAGCCCAATACACAGCTCTATTCCACATGACAGTTCACAGCTCGTGTTGCCTGTGACTAACGGTGTTAGCCAAAACTCAAATCAGACAGTACTATGTTCAAGGAGCCAGGGCTGCTAATCACACTATTGGATGTCAGATGGCTACGGAATATTCTGAACCCTCTCTGGGACCAGCAGATGGCCCAATGGCT
>NW_006159539.1:1900770-1920393 GCF_000334495.1 Tupaia belangeri chinensis | reverse complement strand
GGGATGGTCACGCCGCAATCCCTTCTCCTCCATTCTCCTCTCGGGATCTTGGGCACGCACGCACACGCGCCCGGCGTGAGTTTTAAGCCACCGGGTCCGGGACACGAACCGCGGTCAACTACGTGGGAGTCCAGTGACATAGCCATTACGCTAACTGCTGGTTCCCTGCTTGTTCTTACAGTTACTGAGTAAAGTATTTTTTTTAATCTCTCACTATGATTACAGAAGTCTATTTTTTGCATATTTCCATCAAATTTTGTTTTATATATTTTGAGTCAATCATATGTCTCAGTTTCAGAAATGTGTCGATATAAATCCATGATTTAAAGTAATGTTCAATACTTCCATGTACCACGCACTGTGCTACGTTACTCAAGTATTATTTACCCAGTTCTAAGTTGTATAGAAGAAGTCAGGGTGCCAGCAGGTGGCCTGGTGGTTAGGGCACTGGACATTCCCACATGACTGACCATGTTTCAAGTCCCAGATCTGGTGGATTTCTTTCTTTTTTTTAAAGTATTATTTAATATAGCTGTATGTATTTATTTTTTACTTTGACTAGAGAGGGACAGAGTGAGAGAGAAAGAGAGAGAGGGAAAGTGAGAAAGCAAGCCTCCAGGTCCAGGACTCGAACCATGGTTGGCCATGTAGGATTCCAGTGCTCTTAACACCATGCCACCTTCTGGCCTCCGGTGGCTTGCTTTCTCACTTTCCCTCTCTTTCTCTCTCTCTCTGGTCAAATTTTTAAAAAAAATCAGAATTATACTTTGAAAGTAAAATTGTGCACTTTTTATCACGTACTTATTTGTAAAGTATATGACTCAGCGCTTCACTGCTTGTAAACACTCCTATCTTTTCCTAATTATTAGTCCATGTCTTAAGTCAGTATTTCTCGAACAATCCACAGGAAAAGATAAATGTTGTTTTTTTCCCTCACCCATTATAGCCCAATACACAGCTCTATTCCACATGACAGTTCACAGCTCGTGTTGCCTGTGACTAACGGTGTTAGCCAAAACTCAAATCAGACAGTACTATGTTCAAGGAGCCAGGGCTGCTAATCACACTATTGGATGTCAGATGGCTACGGAATATTCTGAACCCTCTCTGGGACCAGCAGATGGCCCAATGGTTATGTCGCTGAACTCTCACATAGTCCACCGCAGTTTGAGTCCTGGACCTGTGACTTAAAACTCATGCCAGGCTCGTTGCGCATGAGTGTCCAAAGTCCCAAGAGCAGAGTGGAGGAGAAGGGATTGCAGCGTGACCATCCTCTCTGGGGGGGTGATTTTTTGCTTTCTGTCTGTCTCTCTGTCTTTCTGGCGAGCGCCCTATTACAAAAATCTCTCTAAGAAATAAATATACATGTATATTCTAAACACTCTCGATTCCTATTCTTGTCTCACGTATTTTAGCATTATGCTCCAGATCAGTACTAGACAACAGATCCCACCTTGGGTAGTACTGACAGTTGTATCACCATCTATTCCAGCAGTTAACACACTCAGAGCCTGCAGTCAGCAGGTGGCGTGGAGGTTAAGGTGGCTGGGTCTCACAAGGCCAACTGTGCAGTTCAAGTCCCAGACCCACAACTTGAAAATCACACCAGGTGTGTGTGCATTGTGCCCAAAGTCCCAAGAGGAGATTGGAGGAGAAGGGAGTGTGGCGTGGCCGTTCCCTGTCGGGGGCGATTTCTCAGTTGTGACCACACTCTCTCTAGCAAAATTAAGGGAAAAAACAACTGAAGTCCAGCCAGGTGGAGTGGTGGTTAAGGCAGCTGGATTCCACATGGCTCAAGTTCTGGATCTGGTGGCTTGAAAAACACACTGGGTATGTGCCCAAAATCCTGACCAGAGAAGAGGGGATTGAGACACAGCCATGCCCCCCTGGGGGATGATTTCTCTCTCTTTTCCGTCCCCTCTCTCGTGAGGACACCCACCCCACAGAAAACTAAAAAAAAAAAAAAAGAATTATGCCATCAGAAAATGTTTGCATGTCAGATCCACTGAGGACTCCTTGTTTCTTATAAGAAACTTGTCTACGTTGTCTTTAAACATTTCCGGTTTTGAGCAGTTCTTCCTTTTCACTTTAGTAGCCACAGTTAGGGTTTGGCAGGGACTCCAGTCTCCACTTTCTGGGCTTGTATTGATGAGAAGCAAAAGTCAAAACAACTCAAAATGAACTGTTTGTGATCTTTTCACAGAAAATTATTTTATTTTTTTAAAAAAATGGAGTTTTGTTTGTTTGTTTGTTTTTTGTTTTTTTGTTTTGTTTTGTTTTTGTCACAGGGCGTGTGTGCTCACCAGAGAGAAACAGTGAGCAGGAACATAAGAAATCACCCCCTAGGGGGATGGCCATACCACAACCCCTTTTCCATTCTCCTGGGATTCTGGGCATACACACACATGTGCCCAGTGTGATTTTTCAAGTCACCAGATCCAAGACTTGAACCATGATTGGCCATGTAAAAGTCTAGCACCTTAACTACCATGCCACCTGCCGACCCCTGGGGTTGGTTCTTTATCGTTGAGTGTTCAGATGACTTGAATGGCCTTCTCATGAAATGAACTAGGATAGTAACTGTTTTTACATGATCTTCTACTTTCAGGTATCAATCATGGGGATCTTAACGACCATAACCTCTTAGTAGAGTCCAGCGAGTCAGCCTCTGGCGGTTCTGAGTACCAGATATCCGGGATATTGGACTTCGGCGACATGAGCTATGGCTACTATGTGTTTGAAGTGGCCATCACCATCATGTACATGATGATTGAAAGCAGCACCCCTGTGCAAGTGGGAGGGCATGTCCTTGCGGGCTTTGAAAGTGTCATCCCACTGACAGCTGTTGAGAGGGGTGCTTTGTTTCTGCTCGTTTGCGGTCGCTTCTGTCAGTCACTTGTCATGGCCACGTACTCTTGCCAGCTACACCCAGAGAACACAGAGTACCTCATGATTACGGCAAAAACTGGGTGGAAGCACTTGCAGCTCATGTTTGACATGGGCCAGAAAGCCGTGGAAGAAATCTGGTTCGAAACTGCCAAGTCCTACGCGTCTGGGACCTCCATGTGACAAGACGGAGCTTCACATGAACTTGGGTAAGGAAAACCCCAGCAGGACCAAATCAAGGTCTGTGAAGGCTTCTCCTGCCTAGTTAAGAATGAATTGATGGGGGGGGGAGCAGCAGGTAGCGTGGTGGTTATGGTGCTGGATGCTGGACACTCTCACATGGCTGACCATGTTCGAGTCCTGGACCTGGTCTCACTTTCCTTCTTTCTCTGTGTCTCTCTCTGGTCAAATTAAAATAAATAAATGAATAAATAAAATTTTTTAAAAAGAATGGATGGGATAGGCCAATTCTGAACATGACCAAGCACGTGAAGCTCCTGAGGTCTTCGAGCCATCCCATGACCATTGTGGTAAACATGTGCTATGTGAGCAGGCATGTCTTTCTGCGGGTCTCGCTCATCTGTATGTGAAACATGCAAAATGACATCATTTTAGTCCAATCATCTCTCAGAGTCCATTCTAGCCCTGAGGTCGATGACTCTTTTAATCGTTGAAAGGATTATAAGTTTAGATATCATCACAGATTTTATATAATTGGCCATAACATACACACCCTGGTAATTCCCGCCACTTCTGTGACACCCTCTCAGGTGGTCGCTTTCACCACTATCCCACGGTCCCGTGTCTTTTTCACAATGTATCATTTCGTATGATGGATTATGACTTCACAGCCATCCAGCCTGAGGGCTCTCTGAGGGCAGAGACCATTTACAATTTATCTTTGTTTTCTCATCCCTTCTTCTCACTAGCTATAGTGCCTTTCCTATAGAAAGTCCTTTAAAAATATTTGCTAATGGGGGCCAGCAGGTGGCATAGTGGTTAGAGTGCTGGACTCTCACATGGCCCACTGTGGTTCAAGTCCTAGACCTGGTGGCTTGTTTTTCACTCTCTCTCCTCTCTCTCTCTCTGGTGAGCACATGTGCCTTATAGCAAATTAAAATAACAAAGACAACTATAGACACCAGAGATAGTGTGAGAAGAGGGTGGGAAAGGGCAGAGGGTCAGAGATAGGGGTAAGTGTGTGTATATATATATATATACATGAAACTAGAAATGGAAAATTATGGATGGTAACATGCATGATTAAGCCACTATGCAGTATAGTCTGGATGGGAAACTACATTTTGTATGCTGTAACAATGCTTAGGCGATGAATGTTAATTAATTAACTTAAAAAAAAGTTTCAGGAGGAAAAAAAAAACATGAAAACTGTTTTTCTTGAAATTAAAAAAAATGGGGCTGGTGTGGGAGGCTGTGTACCAGCAAATATCACCTTCAAAACCATACTCTGATCGGCCACTTCCCATAAAGGCCACAATTGGCTTCCCTTCAAAACCTCACCTTCAAAACCATACTCTGATTGGCCTCTTCCCATAGCAAATCGGTGAGCTTAGAATCCCTCAGATTTGCATATCCGGCATCTCATGATTGGTCCACAAAAGCAACCAATCATAACCCACCTTCTATAATCCGTCATTAGCATATAGGGCAACCAATCACTGCCCACCAGCATGTATATAACCACAATCCCTGGCCCACAATCGCCAGACGACCCTGAAGACTCTGAACAGCTGTGATGCTGCGTCGTCTCTGGACGACGACCCTGAAGAGTTGTAACACTGCCTCACCTCCGGAAGACCCTGAAGAGTTGTAACACCACATCATCTCCAGATGACCCTGAAGAGTTGTAACGCCGCGTTTGTCTTCATGCTGCCCACAATAAACGGACGACCCTGAAGAGCTGTGACACTGCGTCATCTCCCTGTGTCGTCTCCCTGCTTGTCTCTCTGCATCGTCTCCGTACTGTAACACTGCATTGTTTGTCCCGTCTCTCACTCCTTCCCTCAGGAAACCTGTCCGACTGTCCCCGGGGTCAAGACAGGCCGGCAGGTGGTGTAGTGGTTAAGGGCACTGGACCCCCACATGGCTGACCGTGGTTTGAGTCCTGGACCTGGCAGCTTGCTTTCTCAATTTCCTCTGTCGCATCTCTTTCTGGTCAACCTCACTGGTGGCTTGCTTTCTCTCGCTCTCTCCCTCGCCATATTAAAATAAATAAGCAAATAAAATAAAAAGCTAAATAATTCTTTTAAAAATAATTTTTAAAAAAGAAATTTAAAAAAGCATGTTTGATGACTGCAATAAACTAGGTAGCCCCAGTTAGGTGCTATTTTATAGTATTTTATAGTTCATTCTACTCACTGAGGTTTATGCCTAAAGTCAGACTGCTGGTGTTCATGGATATGTATATATCAGCTGCGCTTGCTATTGGAAATATTTAGATGAATTAAGTTCATTAGCGAATCAATAAAATGGGAAAAGTCATAGAAAGCAACCATGGATACCAGAGACAGTGTGGGAGGAGGGTGAGACATGGCAGAGGGTGAGAGATAGGGAATCATGGATGGCAAAAAAGTGAAATATACAGGAAACAGGAAATGGAAAATTATTTGTCGGCGATAACACATATGTTGATGTGCTTGGTTGAGTCAACATACAGTATATTTTGGATGGGAAATCTCATTTTGTAGACTGTAATGATATATAGTGAATGAATGTAAATAAATAAATTTAAATAGAAATAAATGAAAAAAGAAAAAGAAAAAATATTTGCAAACGATATATATCAGAAGAACGATGGGATAAAGCAACACACTAACATGTCTCAGAAGAAAATACATATGGTTTTCATGGAAGAAAAAAATTTATTTTTCAGCTTGATATAGGGTGTGTGGAAAGACAGAGAGATAAAGAGACAGAGGAAGTGAAAAAGCGTCCCTCTCAGGGGCCATAGCCACACTGCAGTCCTGTCGAGATTTTGGGTAGCAAGGAGTGTTTTTTCAAGGTGTCAGGTCCAGGACTCAAACTGTATACTCAGCCATGTGGCACCTCAACCACCATGTCCCCTTGGAGAAAAAAAAGTTAACTCGTTTGGAAAGGGAGTTGAAACTGCACTCCAGAAATTGATGCTCGAAGACACTGGAAATGCAAGGAAACTAATGACATCCAAGCCAGGCCTCCAACCCCGGGGCTCCCTAAAATACAACAGGCAGTTTTCAGACTCGTACCGGGAACCTCCCTAGGCAAGCATGTTTAAAATTCTCTGTATTTTGTCTCCTATTATATGAGCATGTAGTAGATTTAAGAAACTGAAATTCACTACATACTTGGCTTAAATTATATCACTGTGTTTTCTTCATTGATTTGTCTTCATGTCTACCTTAGTGTGTGATTTAGTAAATGACTGTTTAGTTATTGTGATTTTAACTATTTTTTTCTTTTTTTGGAATTTGCTATTTCTTCACATCCGAATTCAGTTCCTCAGTCTTGAGTATCTGTCTAGATACTGGCCTATCTATCCTCTTTCTCCTAAGGGAGAAAAGAAAATTTTTTTTTAATTTGCCAGAGGTCAGCAGCTGGCTCAGTGGTTATGTGGCCAGACTCCTACATGCCCAACTACGGTTCCAGTCTCGGACCTGGTGGCTTAAAAATCACGCTGGGCTTGTGTGTGTGCGTGTGTGCCCAAGATCCCGGGAGGAGAATGAAGAAGGGACTGTGGCGTGGCCATCTCCTGGCAGAGGATGATTTCTCACTTTCCCTCTCACTGTCTCTGTCTCTCTCCTGTGAGTGCATGCACCCTAAGACAAAACCTCTTTTAAAAAATGCCAGCAGGCCTATATTCACCAGAGCTAGACAGGAAGTAGGAACCCGCCAATGAGGGCATGGTCATGCCACAATTCCTTCATTTCTCCATCCTATTGGAATTTTCCTTCTATCCCCCCCAAACACACAGACACACACACACACAAACACACACACACACACACACACGCTTTCAGAGGAACTAATGAGACCATTCACATGAATATACTTTTTTTCGGGGAGGGAGGGGTTTTTGCTATAGGGCGCGTGCGCTCACCAGAAAGAGAGAGAGAGAAAGCGAGAAATCACCCCCCAGGGGATAGCCACGCTGCAATCCCTTCTCCATTCTCCTCTCAGGATCTTGGGCACATACACACACACGCCTGGTGTGACTTTGAGCCACCAGGTCCAGGACTCGAACCATGGTCAACTACATGGGAGTCCAGCGACATAGTCATTACGCCAACTGCTGGTCCCCACATGAATATACTTTTACCTGTCAACTTAAAGGAATTGTGACTTTTAATTTATTGGGTTGTTGGGAAAGTCATGGTGCATTTCTGCATAGAAAAAACATGTTATGACTTTCCGACAACCTAATAATTTGATCATTGAGGCAACTGGGGAGCAGAAAACGGGCTGAAACCCTACACGTCTGCTGCATTCTGCAGAATGAACTGCGGTGGCAGGCAGGGGCCCTCAGAGGGGAATTACACCAAAACCCTGAGGATGTTCTCAGAGCATCACCTACTTGGGCATGTCCCTTTGCCTCTGCCTAAGCCCACATCCCTGTGTGCTTGGGAAGCAGAGATGACAGAAGGGATCTCAAAGTCAACTTGGCTTCAGGTAGCCCCCTTTTCAAAGTCCAGATCTAACCCCCAGTAGTTCTGCATCCCACAAGCAGAGGACACAGTCCCTGTCCAGTGGGCTTCTTCTTTGGGGAGACCACTAGCAAATGTCTACACATTAACCCAGACTCAGTCAACCTAGCTTAAAAAAGGTTAAACACGAATAATAATTTTCCTAGGGACTGAAGCTGGATAAGGAAAAAGGAGAAAATGTGGAAATGAGAGATGGATAATGAACAAACACAGAAACATGACACTCTAGGCAAAGAATATAAAATGCTGTGTGTGTTTGGTAATGGTAAGGTATTGCTTTAACTAGGTTGGATGGGGACAGCCTTTAGGAGGAAGAGGTGGAGACCAAAGTGAAATTTTCCCAAATGTGCGAGCTCCAACACAATTTACTTTTCTGTATGGAAAACGGCAGGTATCAGCAACTGCAGTGAAAGCCATATAATGAGAAAGGAGACAGAGGTACGAGCAGATGTCAGGATGGTTAGGCTAGGGTGCTGGACTCCCATGCAGTCGACTGTGGTTCGAGTCTCAGACCTGGCGGCTTGCTTTCTCACTTTGCCTCCGTGCCCTGTAGCAAATTAAAAAATAACAGTAAATTAAAAATTAAATAACTCCTTCAAAGAACAAAAGAGGCAGGATGAAGGGTAAATCTGATGTGGTTGGGTCCATCTGGAGGAACAGGACAGGAGTGGCCGGCCCCCACCATCACTGGCACAGGTAGATGGCTGAACTGTGGCGAATAAGTGAAAGTGAAAGCAGAGCGCGAAGCGTCGAAGGAAACGAACTGCAATTCCAGCTTCTCCTTCGCTAGGACCTTCCCGCCCTCCTGCCCAGGCTACAACGCTCCCTCCGCTGCAGAGCACCCGGCGGCTCCGCCGCCACGCCCCCACGCTCCCGCGCCCACGTGGGCGACAGGCTCTCGCCCCGCCCCCAGGACTTCCGCGTCTCGGCCGCCCCGCCCCCGGGAGGCTCTGCGCACGCGCGGGGGCCATATTCGGCGGATGCTGGGGCCGCTCTGCTGGTTTCTCTTCCGTGCAGTAAAGCGCTCCGTGTGGCTCACGTCTCTTCAGTGTCTCCCCTCCGGTGAGCCTTTGCCCCCTGGGGGCCTGCGGAAGCCTGACCGCTCTGCCGGTGGGCGGGGGTCGCGAGGGTGGGGACAGCCGGCCCCGGCCTGCAGCCGCCGCCGAGGAGCCTCGGCACGATGACTCTGCACCCGCCTCCTCGGTGACGGACCGGCTGCGGGGACTGGCCCTTGCCGGCCGCCGTCGGGCTTCCCCGCGCCCAGCCGGGACGCCGGGCCGGGCAGGGGGCAGGTGGGCTGCACCGAGGAGTTAGGGCCACTGGAGTCCGCCGGACGCTTGAAGTTCGCGGGGCTCGAAGTGCCGGTAGCTGAGTCGTGCCGAGCGCGGCGTCCGACGTGGAGTTCCGAACCTGAAACCCCCGCACGTGTCCCGTCTCCGTGCCCGCCCGGCTTCTCTGCTCAGGGCCTTTTTTTCCCCGTTGCCACCGTCTCGTACCTGTTTTGCTGCCTGCTGTCAGCCTCTCACCCGCCTGAGCGATCTCTGAAATGCCAACAGTCCGGGTGAACTCCGGGCTCAGTCGTTCGGTGCAGCCCCACTGACTAAGGTCTCTTCGCGACCTGATCCCTGCTCGCCTTCCCAGTATTCCAGTATTTGGGAGTGTGGTCTCTGGACTCTGAGGTTTGGCTTCTCTACCAAATCACGCAGAGACCCCAGTGATGTCTTTCGCAGAAATGAGAATGAGGCCCAGGATTACCACCCCTACACCTGTGTCAGGAGAGACCCTAAGTCTCTAAATAAACTTGGCATTCAGCGTTTTCGGTGATTCTCGCGCTCACTTAGCTCTCTGGCTTCTATACACTCTTTTTTAGATTTCAGTAATTTGTCTCTTGCCCATGGAGCAGTCCTGCTTCAGTAACCTTTGCTCCTGCACCGCCTAGAATTCCTGGCCCTCTTTCTTCCACTATTCTTCCTCTTTGACCTGAGGATTCTCAACCCTATTTCTGCCTCCCCCATCTCTAACTTACTTTTACTTTCTGTATCAGTGTCTCAAAAAATCCTTTTTGGATTATCTCCGACCTTCTTTCCAACCCACTCTCAGCACCTCTTCCATGTTATAATCTGGGCCTGCCTCTGTCACCGGACCGGCAGAATATAAGCCATTCTGGACAAGGAACACCCATCTTGGTGTTCCAGCATCTAGCACGGTGCCTGGAACTTGGTGGATAGGCAATAAGTGTTAACTTAATAACGAGTGAGTATGTAAAGGCAGGAAACGCTTTTAAATTGTGAATTTTATTTTAATCATTATCTTATTTTCTTTTTTCAGCAATTATATAAAATTCAGCAGACATGGTGAGTTAAAACGCATGCAAATAAACTGTCGCCTAATAAATAGTCTTGCTTGTACTCATCTTACAGACTGGGATGAAAAAATCAAAGTGGAAGGGATAAAGAGATGGGATGGTGCCCTCTTCCTTGTCATTGTCCTCCCACACACTGAACTTTGCGTACCTGGAAATTGTTTTTAAGAGGTTTTTATTTTAGGGAGTGTGTAGTTGCCCGAGAGAGAGAGAGACAGTAAGAGGGAAAGTGAGGAACCACCTGCATCCCCCACCAGGGAGGATAGCCACACCGCAATCCATTCTCCTCTTTTCTCTTCCTGGGATCTTGGACTCTGTCTGCTGTGAGTTTAAAGCCATCGTGTCCAGGACTGGAATCACAGTCAGCCATGTGGGAGTCTAACAACATGCCATCTGCTGGTCCCATGTGCCTGGAAATGTTTTCAGAGATGATTTGTGGGTTTACAGGGATTGGCTTACATTCTGTGAAGAATCATTTTTATGTTTTTTTTTTTTTCCTTGCAGTCTCGAAGATATGACTCCAGGACCACTATATTTTCTCCAGAAGGTAAAATAGAAATGATATAATCTGACTCAAGTAAGAAAATTGTGGAGGGACCAGCAGTTGGCATAATGGCTATGTTGCTGGACTCCTATGTAGTTGACCGTGGTTCAAGTCCCAAACCTGGTAGCTTAAACTCACGCCAGGCAGGTTTGTGTGTGCTCCCAAGATCCCGAGAGGAGAATGGAGGAGAAGGGATTGCGGCGTGACCATCCCCCCTGGGGGGTGATTTCTCGCTTTTTGTCTCTCTGTCTCTCTCTTTCTGGTGAGCACACACGCCCTATAGCAAAAACCTCTCCAAAAAAAAAAAAAACAGAAAGAAAGAAAATTGTTGAAAGTGTTAGATATTTAGGGCAGACCATCTATAAACTTTTTAAAAATTTATTTTACTTTATTTATTTTCTAATTTGACCAAAGGGTGACAGTGAGAGAGAGAGGGAAAGTGAGAAAGCCACCAGGTCCGGAACTTGAACCGTGGTTAGCCATGTGGGCATCCAGTGTCCTTAACCACTACACCACCTGCCGGCCCCATCTACAGACTTTGAATGTGTTTGCTAAGTTCATCCTTTTTGTAGTTTGGAGTCATCGTAGCCACCAGGTTACTTACGTCATGCATCTTAGATGAGTACAAGGGGACTGGCCTGTACCCATTGGTGTGGCTGCGGGCGGGAGTCTTGATGGCTCACTACTTGTGTTTTGTAGGTCGCTTGTACCAAGTCGAATATGCCATGGAAGCCATTGGACACGCAGGCACCTGTTTGGGAATTTTAGCAAACGACGGGGTTTTGCTTGCAGCTGAGAGACGCAACATCCACAAGCTTCTTGATGAAGTCTTTTTCTCTGAAAAGATTTATAAACTCAACGAGTAAGTGAGATCTAGGGGGGAGAGTGTGAACACACTGCACTCTCTTAACACAAGTGGGGTCTGCATAGCCTGGGAAAGTTCTTCCTGGTGATGTGGAACTGAACAGTGTATTGTTTTCAGTTGTAAAAAATATGCTTTTGACTAATTTGCTTCAAACCTCCTTGAGGCCCGGTACCGGGTGTTGTTCCATTTAAGCACAGGACCAGGTGCCTGGTGGAGAAACAGCATTGTGCAATTAGAAAAGTACAGACTTAGTAGTCACTCGGATTTGGGTTTAAATTCGGGCTCTGCACAATAAAGTAACTTCTTTGGGCTTCAGAACCTCCTAGAGTAGCTGTGACCGTTTAATGAAATACAGTGAAAGGAATGAAATAATCTCAAAATGTGTCTGCCTAACAGGCCCTCCAAGGATTGTGTACAGTAGCTACTCCGCAATTTTGTTAAGTTATATTGAGTCCAACCGGAGAATAGGCCTCCTGGAGGTCTGGACACAGGTTAGCCGTGCCCTGTGCACCGTGGGGGTTGTTACCTATGGATGTGCAGAACCTTGCACCTACCAGAGGGCTGGCCGTGCTAGTGGGAGACCCTTCAGCATGAATGCTGGTTATCAGTGCGTTTGGATACCTGTGTCCGAGGGCATGTCATCCTTCACAAGAGCCACTGTGGGCCCACTCAGCTGCTGATGGGCTTGGCAGAGCATGATGGCAGTGCACGTCTAGGCTGTAGGAGAGCCAGGACTGCCCTCAGGAGAAAGAAGTGAAAGAGAATGTACCCCTAGTAGCAGCCGCCCTACTAGGGCACAGGTTCCTGTAATTCGGGCCCCCACCCTCACCCCATCGAGCCAGCCAGGCCTTGGGAGGTGACAGTGCAGCCCGGGAGCATGGGGAGGTCTGTCTTTACGTCTAGCAAGACCTTCTCATCCCGTTGCTGAATCTTGGGTTTACTTGAGCATCTTAGTGTTGGTTCTCTTGCCCTGTTCACACGGCGGTGATGGTGGAGACATCTATGGAAGAACCTGAGGGTACACTCATTTCTCCTTCGTGTTGAATGATGCAGAGTAAGGTGCTTTGTTTCTGAAGGGTAGCAGTTGTGAAATAAGTATGAATTCCTAATAAAACGTGCTGCTTTTTAATATTGAGAAGCATCTTCCCTGCTTACAGGGACATGGCTTGCAGCGTGGCAGGTATCACCTCCGATGCCAACGTCCTGACTAACGAACTGAGGCTCATTGCTCAAAGGTATGGTCGTCGACAGAACTGGGGGTACAGACATTAGTTCACATGTGTCTGAGGAGTGCTCACTATTGCAAGGATTAGTCATTACATACCTGTTCATCAAAAGGTACAATTTTTTTTTTGAGAGGTTTTTGCTATAGGGCATGTGTGCTTGCTAGAGAGACAGAGATCGACAGACAGCGAGAAATCCCCTCCTGGGGGGATGGCCATGCCACAGTCCCTTCTCCTCCATTCTCTTGGGATCTTGGGCGCACATGCACACGTGCCCAACGTGAATTTAAGCTACCATGTCCGAGACTTGAACTGTGGTGGACTACATGGGAGTCCACCAACATAGCCATTATGCCAACTGCTGGTCTTGAAAGGTACAATTTTTGAACCAAACTCATATGTAAATGGTCACTCACTGTAAGGGCATTAGGATACTCGCATGTTTCCTTCCTTACTTCCTCTTCAAATTACAAGTGACTTGTAAAATATTTTTCTTTTTTTTTTTTAAAGAATGGTTTTATTTAACTTAATTTATTTACTTATTTTAATTTGACCACAGAGGGACAGAGAAAAAGAGAGAGAAAGTGAGAAAGCAAGCCGCCAGGTCCAGGACTTAAACTGCAGTCGGCTATGTGGGAGTCCAACGCCCTTAACCACCACGCCACCTGCCAGCCCCGACTTTTTAAATGTTTAAGAGTATTTTTGCCAGAGGGTACGCATACTCATTAGAAGGGAGAGGAGAATACACCTCACAGTGGGGCATGGTCCCTCCGTAATCCCTTCTCCATCTCCATCCCATCTGGATTTTGAGCACACATGCCCATGTGCCTAGTGTGTTTTTCAAACTGCCAGGTCCAGGACTTGAACCACAGGGTCCGCCAGTCATTTGGTATCTGATTTCATTAACCACCAGGCCATGGGCCAGCCCACAAGTGGCTACTGCATTGTCCCCGTGGCTTAGCTGTCTTTTCAGAGGCTCTCCCTGGGGTGCAGGAGACTGCTGACGTGCCCCCCTCTTTCCCCTAGGTACCTACTGCAGTACCAGGAGCCCATCCCTTGTGAGCAGTTGGTTACGGCGCTGTGCGATATCAAGCAGGCCTACACGCAGTTCGGAGGTACTGACGTGCTTGGGAGTTTTCTCCTAAAATGTGAAAACATCTTACGAGCAGTAGCCTTGTGGAGACAGTAAGAAACGACTTTTCATACATTCCCACTGCATACAAACCTGCTCCTCTCACGTAGATGATCATACGTGTTATGAATAGGGTATGGAAGGGCCAAAGACATTTCCAGACCTGAAAACAAACCGCTCTTTTCAGAATCACGACATGCAGCACGGGCCCTCTGTGTCTTTATTCTCTCTCCTGGCCGCTTCCAAATCCTAGAAACCAAAATGGAACGTGTGCCAGAGCTTATCTGTGGTGGCCAGAGCGGAAAGCAGTTTAGAAATGCTTCACTTCACGGAAGAGGGCTTAGCGGTGTGCCCAGCACCCACGTCACCATGGCAATACCAAACTCACATTGTTGATCTGTTTGGCTTTTTCTCTTTCTCTTTGTCAAAGGAAAACGTCCCTTCGGTGTTTCTTTGCTGTACATCGGCTGGGACAAGCACTATGGCTTTCAGCTCTATCAGAGTGACCCTAGCGGCAATTATGGGGGCTGGAAAGCCACGTGCATTGGAAATAACAGCGCCGTGAGTATTTTTGCGATGCCGTGAGATCGAGTGACAGGTCGATTTTGTAGTCATTTTGAAGTGGTGGATGTAAATAATATCTTAAAGTAGCTACAGCAACCTACTGTGATATGAAAATATCTGATTTCTTTTGGTGACGAAGTCACAGATACTGCTCATACTCTGGGGCTTGTTGCCTACGTTTGTAACTAAATGTTAAATTTCAGTTGTGACAAGAAAGAATATTTTTTTATTTTTACAACCTAGTTTACAGTCCCACTGAATTTCACGATGGATCCCCTTGGGAGACCGAGGACCCCGGGTTTAAAATTCCCATCGTAGAACACCAGCACTGCCTGTTCTCACCCCACCCTGTGTCCACCCACTCTGCCAAAAAGATGCTTTATACCGATTGTAGAGCTGATAATTCAAGCATTTTTCTAGACTATTCCATATTCCTAAAAAATGCAGAAGCTTCAAGGAAATCCTCTGTGCCGACTCCTCTTCATGTCTTGCAGGCAGCCGTGTCAATGTTGAAACAAGATTACAAAGAAGGAGAAATGACTTTGAAATCAGCACTGGCACTAGCTATCAAAGTACTAAATAAGACCATGGATGTGAGCAAACTGTCTGCTGAAAAAGGTGATTGCTTGTGCTCTCCTCCAGTTTGTTCGCCGGAGAGAAGGGGATTAACTGAGCAGCTACCACGTTAGGCCTTTCACACGTCACCCTAGTGCACTGCAGCAGCAAGCAGTCCCCCGGGTTCGGTGGCCTTATGCCTCTTTGCTAAATGAGACACTAGGGCTTAGTGAGGTCGGGTGACCGGGCTGAGGCCAGCACTGGTAAGGTGTGAGCACGGTCCCGTGCTTCGTTCCGAGGTACAGACGGGAGCCTGACTGTTCTCAGGACTCAGCTGCACGATCCTGTCTCTGGCTCCTATGGGTTGGCAGTTCATCTTCTCAAGCCTTTTTGCCAGTGGAATCTGTCTCGTGTGTGGGTATGATGGAGTACGTGGATATAGTGCATCGTACGTAAATGCGGTGTTTATCCGGCTTGTGACCTGAGCCGTGGTACCCTCTCCTGTTCTGAGTCAGCTCAGCCCTTCCATCCACATTCGTTCAACCTAAGCTGTATGACCATATAATCAATCTTTCTACGCACTGTCTTTCCCAAATTGGGGTCCGTGGATGTATTGATTTAGTTTAGGCTAACTTAGCTCCTCCTGTTTGTTAGAGAATGCTATTTACTTACAGATTGCCCCGGGTTGTCCACATCTACCTAATTTCAAGGAGACACTTCTCAGTTTCCTCTACATAAAAAATTCCTTACCCTTTAGGTATCTGCCAGCTTTTCTTGTCCGTAGCCGTGAAAAACACTTGTCATGCTTTCATTTTGAGAGAGGTTTGAAAAGTCCATAAAAAGTAAATATTGGGACCAGCAGGTGGTGTGGTGGTTAAGGCGGTGGACACTCGCACTGAGTGGGGCTGACCATAGTTCAAGTCCCAGACCTAGTGGCTTGCTTTTCACTTTCCCTCTCTCTCTCTCTCTCTCTCTCTCTCTGGTCAAATTCAAATAACTGAATAAATAAAATTAAATAATTTTTTTAAAAAGTAAATGTTACTGGGGCTGGCAGGTGGCGAGGTGGTTGAGGAGCTGGACTCCCCTTTGTCTGACTGTGGTTTAAGTTCTGGACTTAGCGGCCCCAGAATCTCAACAGATAAGTGTTGAGGCCAGAGGTGGGATGGTGGTTAATGTGCACTGGACTCCCACATGGTCGATGCACTTCAGGTCAGACCTGGCGGCTTGCTTTCTCACTCCCCCCCATTTTTAGTTTCTCTCTGGTCAAGTTGAGGAGTAATAATCAATGAATAAAAATAAAAAAGTCTTAAATATATTTTTAAAAAATGTAAACATTATTACTTTTCAAAAATTCTGGCTGAGCCATTAGCGGTTCCAAGAGGAAACTGTGGCTCCTGCTGCTCAGCACGACTAGTGGCTGGCTGATGGAGCCCTTGGCTGATGGAGCCCTTGGCTGATGGTACTTTCTCCAAAACAGGGTCAGAATAGGTGCTAACAAAGTTGGGCTGGGTGAAAAGGGAGAGGAAATCAAGGGTTTTGTTCCCACAACCACGGCCCGTGTCAAGCATGCAGCCTGGGAGCGTGGTCGGCTGCGGCTCCCCGATGTACGAGGAGAGAAGTCAGAGTCCCTGTCCATCTGTCGTGGTACGAATGTGTGTGTTTGCTTTCAGTGGAGATCGCCACGCTGACCCGAGAGAACGGAAAGACGGTGATCAGAGTTCTCAGACAGAAGGAGGTGGAGCAGTTGATCAAAAACCACGAGGAAGAAGAAGCCAAAGCTGAACGCGAGAAGAAAGAAAAAGAACAGAAAGAAAAGGATAAATAGGAGACAAAGTCGGGGCTTTTCTAACTCCTTTGGGGCGCCATTTCTGTGTAAAAGCGTCCTACTCCTCCACACTGGGCAGGATTTGCCCGTTTTCTAGCGTGCAGTGGAGAAATAGGACACACATGCTGAACTGGGTCCCTGTCCTTCCTGTCCATCCGAGTACTTCACTGTGAGGATGACGGTAACCGTCATGGACCTCTTCATCGCCCCCACACAGACCCCTTTTGGTTTTTTTGGAATAAAACTTGGAAAGAATGGAAATGGTGAAGGAAAAATAACTTCTGTAGCAGTAATTGTTAAAAGATAGCGGGATCGGGGCCAGCCGGCGGTGCGGAGGATAAGGCAGCAGGATCCCACGTGCCCAGTTGGGTGCATGTGCGTGGGAGCCCCAAATCCCAAGAGAGTGGAGAAGGGATCATGGGATGGCAAACCCCTCCCCGCCTGCTGGGGGTGATTTCTCTGGCTCTCCCTCCTCCTGGCTAGTGCACTCACCCTAAAACAAAGGGGGAGAAGAGGACTCATCAGATTATTGCCTTCTCCATGTGTTGTGTATACGTGGCTCACACTCCTTTTGCAAAGATGAGCACAAACCTCAGGCTGGCTGAACCACCTCTGGTCTCCACCTCTGGATTGGGTGAGAATTAATACGTGAGCTGAGCAAAGTCAGAATTGAAGCCTGGGGAACCAGCAGTTAGCGTAATGGCTATGTCACTGGACTCCCATGTAGTCGACTGTGGTTTGCGTCCCGGACCCGGTGGCTTAAAACTCACGCCGGGCACGTGTGCATGCATGCCCAAGATCCCGAGAGGAGAATGGAGGAGAAGGGATTGCGGCATGACCATCCTCCCTGGGGGGGGATTTCTCACTTTCTGTCTCTATGTCTGTGTCTGGCGAGCACACACGCCCTATAGTGAAAATCTCTCCAAAAAAAAAGAAAAGAAAAGAAGTCTGGGCCCGAGAAATGCCAAAATGGGTCCTGCAGCTAGAACTGAGGCTGCCCGAGACCATGCGGAAGTTGGTATGTAGGAGAAATTAGGGCTAGGAAATGGAGCCAGGTGACGAGGGCAGCTCTGTGCTGGAGAGGGTGCTGTTGCGTGGCTTTGCTCGCTCGGAGTTCACTTAAGTTTCTGTGCCTTAGTGATAGAAGTGATAGAGGCAGTGCTACTCCGGTGGTCCAGCCACCAGCAGCCTCAGCGTCACCTGGAATAGGCTAGAAATGCAAATGACAGTGTCCAGTCCCAGACCTCTGAGTCCCACTCTGAGTTAGGGTCTGGGGTGGAGCCCACTAAGTAATCTGTCATAATAAGCTCTGCCTGTGGTCCTGTTGAGTACTGAGGTTTGAGATAGGAGAAAGTGCAGAGCCCAGCCTGCCCTCCGTCAGCTGTTGTCAAACCCAGGCTCCCACGCAGCTGAGCGGGGTGGGGTTCCGGATCCGGAGGCTTGAAAAACACCAGGTGTGTGTGCACGCACAAAACCCCGAGACGAGGATGGAGGATGAGGGATTGTGGTGTGGCCATTCCTCTGAGGTGATTTCTCTCCCTGCCTCGTGTGGTGAGTACACAAGTCCTTTAGCAAGCAAGCAAACAACCCAGGCGTGGGACCTGGCCCAATCCCGCCTTGTAAATGTTCTTCAGGAACAGCAGTTTCCTGCAGGTGAACGCGCCGGCCGAGGGGTCCCAAGCCCCTTTGCAAGTGCATCTTTGGACGTCCTAAGTTACTTTTAACTAACCTATACAGCTAAGTCTCATTATTTTGGGTAGTTATGTCTTCTGAAGTCGCCGCAGTGACTCAGCAAACACTGAGCTGTCACACATCTGATAAATACTAGGTTTGGTTCCTAGTATTTCTAGTGGTGACCACATTTTCGTCAAGTGATCCATAACCCCTTCTGTGTATTTTTCGCCTTAAAGGCGCCTTATATGTCGTCGACGGGTTCACAACTCAGCCAGCGGCACTGTACCTGAACGTGTTCTGTAAGGCTCGTGGCAGCCTCTGCACGCTGGGGACACGGAACACAGCACTGCGCTGAAATGTGTGAATTGGCACAGGCAGGGCCAGCTCGTGGTGTGGAGGTTAAGGCATCTGGGCCCGCTTGGCCAGCTGCGTGTTTCCAGTCCGGGCCCAGAGGCTTGAAAGATGCACCAGGTGCATGTCTGTGCCCACGCATGCCCCAAATCCCGAGAGGAGACGTGCGGAGAAGGGATTGTGGTGCAGCCATGCCCCCTGCGGGGTGGTTTTCACTACCCTCCTACCCCTTGTATCCGTGGTGAGAGCATGCACCTTAAAGCAAATTTGAAAAGAATGACCAGCCCAGGCTAGACTCCACGTGGCAGGAGAGCAGCGGGGACTCGTCCCCTCAGCTAGGAACGTGTGCCTCGGGCTCTTTGGGACAGGTCACTGCTCTGTGTGTCCCAAATGATCGTGGAAGGCACCACATCAGTTAGGGGGTTACAAGTGAATTAGTGAGGACACAGATCCACGTGTGGGATCTGCAGATGGACTGCGTCTTGGAATAACCTTCACCAGGGCCAGCAGGGGGCGTAGTGGCTACGGTGCTGGACAACAAAGAGAGAAATGTTTTAAAGAAACCTTCCATCTCGCTACCGCTGGAAGTAAGGTAGATAAATGGAGAAGTGTCGGCTGTCTCCAGAATTATCCACAATCCAAGCTCGTTGTGGGGGTCTGGTTGGAGACACCACTGTCTCTCCCCGGGGTGGTGCAGCAGCCCCCTAACTGCCTGCTTCGGCTGTGCCCTGCAGTCGGTGCTCAGCACGGCAGCCAGAGGGCTCCTTTGAAGTCGGTGCTCCCTCCTGCTCAGTACCAGGCACATGCTTCGCGGGGGCTCCTGGGTGCCTGTTCTGGGCCCCACCTGCCCTTTCCCACCTTGCAGAAGTTCCCTTCCCCCTCTGCCTTCGGATGAGCTTTGTCCTTGCTTGAACTCTCCTTCCTGTGGCCTGTGTACCCGCC
>NW_006159539.1:1888263-1900748 GCF_000334495.1 Tupaia belangeri chinensis | reverse complement strand
AGTATCGGCTGAAAGACGGCCGTATTTGAATACTTCTAGAAGAGCAGTTTACTTCCATGCATGCACATTCTGTGTCTTCTAGACCCTGCTAAGTCTTTCCCCATAATCCCTTCTCCATTTCTCCAGCCTGTCAGGATTTTGAGCACATACACACACGTACACACATATCCAGGATGTTTTCCAAGCCACCGGAGCCAGAATTCAAACAGCTTGATTGGCCATGGAGGATCCAGCTCCCCTATCACTAGGCCTAGGGGAGGAGGCTTTTTTTTTATTTTAAAATAAATAAACAATCAACCAACCAGCCAGAAGGCACGCGTGCTCGCCAGAGAGGCCAAGAAAACACCTCTTGGGACCAGTAGTTGGCATAATGGTTATGTCTCTGGACTCCCATGTAGTTGACTGCAGTTTGGGTCCTGGACCTGCTGGCTTAAACTCACGCCAGGTGCGTGTGCGTGTGTGCCCAAGATCCTGAGAGGAGAAGGGATTGCGGCATGTCCGTACACCCCCGGGGAGTGATTTTTCGCTTTCTGTCTCTGTTTCTCTCTTAAGCACACGCGCCTCATAGAAAAAAAAAAAAAGGGGGGGGAAGAAAGCACCTCTTAGTGGAGCATGGTCACACTGCAGTCCCTTCTCTGTTTCTGCATCTGATCGGGACCTTGGGCATGCACACACCCATGCCTGATGTGTTCCTCACATCCTGGGGATCAGGGTTCCAACCACTTGAGGCCAGGTGGGATCTGGCTCCTTAACCCCGAGGCCACAGGGCTGGCGCACCAGCGGGCATGTTTCTGTCTGTCTGCCCCACTGGGATATGTGCTTCCAGGGCAGGGCCATTGCTGTTCGCATTCCACAGCTGGGTCCCAGTATCCGGGACAGAAACCAGCATGTATTAGGCAACAGTAAATATCGATGAGTGGATAGTGACCCTTAATACGCTGGAGTGGAAGCCTAACAACACCCTTTTCCGTCCAGGTCAGTAGAACGGGTGTGTGTTCTGTGTCCTGAGCTGCCCTTCCATGCGCACCTAAAGCTCTGGCAACTTCAAAGGCTGCAGCACATTAGAGAGCCTGTGCATTTCACTAAGATGTTAGGAACGACAAGAATTCAGGACTTTACCCCGACGATGAACAGATACCCCTTATAGTTCTTTTAGTTTTTTTTTTTTTTTTTTTTAGATTTTTGTCATAGGGCACATGGCACTCGCCAGAGAGAGACAGAGAAAGAGAAAACGAGAAAGCACCCCTCTGGTGGGATGGCCGCACCGCAGTCACTTCGCTCCCATTCTCCTCTTGGGACTTTGTGCGCACACACGTGCCCGGCGTGATGTTCAAGCGGCCGGATCCACGGCTCGAACTGCAGTCAGCCATGTGGGGGGGTCTAGCATGTAGCTCCCACACACCTGCCGGCCTCAAGTACCCTTTTGTTAAAAATGTATGCCGCGGGGAAAAGCAAAAGGTGGGAGATAGGGCGGAGGCCACTCCGTAACGTTTTGTTTTGCTTTCCCTGCTCCGGGTTTGGCTGCCAGGCCAGATTCTCGCCCTCCCCGCTCTCCTCCGCTGTGTGTGTCTTCTCCCCGGGGTGTAGGGCTCCCTGGTCTCCAGCCTGTTGCCTGGTGCGTCGGAGTGTAGCCTTGGCTATCCGAACCTGGCAGAGCCCTCCGCCAATGGCAAGCGGCAAGCCTTTCCTTCCCTCCCTGGACAGCACTCATGTTCTCGCAGGGGCATGCCCAGCTCAGAAGCACTTGATATAAGTAAGTAGGAAACTGGAGAGGGCCTAGTTTTAACTCCTGAGTCAAAACATTGTTTTAAGAATTATTTTATTAAATATTATGTACCACCACTATTATTATTATTACTTTTTTTTTGAGAGGTTTTTCACTATAGGGCGCGTGCACTCGCCAGACAGACAGAGAGAGACATAGAGACAGAAAGCGAGAAATCACCCCCCAGGGGGGATGGTCACGCCTCAATCCCTTCTCCTCCATTCTCCTCTTGGGATCTTGGGCACGCACATACACGCGCCCGGCGTGAGTTTTAAGCCACTGGGTCTGGGACACGAACCACGGTCGACTACGTGGGAGTCCAGTGACATAGCCATTACACTAACTGCTGGTTCCCTATTATTACTTTTTTAATTTGACCACAGGGAGACAGAGAGGGTGAGAGGGAAAGTAAGAAAACAAGTTGCCAGGTCCAGGACTTGAACCACAGTCAGCCGCGTGGGAATCCAGTGGCCTAACCACCCCACCACCTGCTGGCTCCAAGTCAAAACTTTTAAGAGCATGATCTCCAGTTGATTTCATTTTCATGAATTTGAAGATATACTTTTAAAAGTAAATCATATGAAAAACTTATATAATCCTGTGTATAATTTTACCTCTGGTGTTTTCTTAATCAGAAAATAAGACTAGAATTTCTACAGTCTAGCGCTTTGAAAGATTTGCGTATTTGTTTTAGCAGTGCAAAAATATTTCACACTCAAAAAAAAAAAAAACAACCCAGAAAGTAGATTCATTTCTTACTGAACACTGGGTAAGTTGTTCCTGGTACTTGCAGGAGATGGGACGCGTGGATGAGGAAGACCCATCCTTGGCCTCTAACTTGCGGTCTTGCAGGAAAGGGAGCACACAGCCAGTGCTCACATGGCTGCACGGATGACTGCACGCCAAAGGCTCACGAGTAAAGGCCTGAGGGCCGGCGTGTGCACAGGTGGGGCCGGGGGGAAGCACCCCATGTTTATAGGCAGCCTGGAGCTGAGCGGAACTGGAGCGAGATGGGGGAGAGCAGAAACGACAAGAGATGGGTTTAAGAAGACAGCTCTGCCGGTCTTAGAGTTGGCATCCTACACAGTGCAGAGGCTGCTGAGGGTTTGCTTGCTTGTTTTTGTTTTGAGAGATTTTTTTGCTATAGGGCGTATGCACTCACTGGAGAGAGAGAGAGACAGAAAGTGAGAAATCAGCCTCCAGGGGGATGGCCACGCTTCAATCCCTTCTCCTCCATTCTCCTCTCAGGATTTTAAGCACGCACGCACAGGTGCCCAGCGTGAGTCTCAGGCCTCCAGGTCTAGGACTCGAACCACATTTGGCCACATGGGAGTTCAATGATGTAACCATTATACCATGTTCTGAGGTTTTTACACCAAGCTGCTGAGGTTCTTAAGTGAATGAGAAAAACAAATAATCTAACTCACTTAAAACAATGATTCTGAGAGTCATTGTACTTTTTATAATCATTTTGCTTTATTTATTATTATTATTATTATTAATTGGGTATAGGGCACCTGTACTCACCAGAGAGGCCGGGGAGTTGAGAGGAGAGAGAGAGAAAGAAAGAAAGAAAGAAAGCAAACCACCGGGTCCAGGACTCAAACTGCAGTCAGCCATGTGGGAGTTCAGCACCTCAACCACCATGCCACCTGCTGACCCTCTGAGCGTTATTGTTAAGGTGGTTGGATCCCACACAGCTGACTGTTCGGTTCGAGTTCTGGACCTGGCAGTCTGAAAAACACTCCAGGCATATGTGCATGTGTGCCTAAAATCCCTAACTGCTGGCCCCAATAAAATAATTATTAAAAAAAAAAAAAGAAAGAAAGAAATAGGCTAGCAGGTGGCATGGTGGTTGAGGTGGCTGGACTCCCACATGGGTGACTGTGGTTCAAGTCCTGGACCTGGTAGCTTACTTTCTCACTTCTGTCTTTCTCTGGTCAACTTCAATAAAATAAAATAAATAGGGACCAGCAGTTGGCGTAATGGCTATGTTGCTGGACTCCCATGTAGTCGACCATGGTTCAAGTCCTGGACCAGGTGGCTTAAACTCATGCGAGGCACATGTGCGTGCGTGCCCAAGATCCTGAGAGGAGAATGGAGGAGAAGGGATTGCCATGTGGCCATCCCCCCGGAGGGGTGATTTCTCTCTTTCTTTCTCTCTCTTTCTGGCGAGCACACATGCCGTATAGTAAAAACCTCTCCAAAATAAATAGGCATAAATAGTGACAGTGAATAAAATTAAATAATTCTTTTAAAAAAAGAAAAAGAAAAACTCACACCAGGCTTGTACGCAAGCATGCCCACGATCTCTCAGGAGGAGAATGGAGGCGAAGGGATTGCTGCATGGCCATCCTCCCAGGAAATGATTTCTCACTTTCCTTCTCATTTGCCTCTGTCTCTGTCTCTGTCTCTCTCTCTGGTGAGCACATGCATCGTATGACAAAAGCTTGTTTAAAAAAAAAAAAAAGCCTTTTGGCTGGAACCACCATCTTCCAGTAATTAACCAAAATGACGAATACAAAAGGAAAGAGGAGAAGCACCCGATACATGTTCTCTAGGCCTTTTAGAAAACATGGAGTGGTTCCTTTGGCAACATATATGCGAATCTACAAGAAAGGTGATCTTGTAGACATTAAGGGAATGGGTACTGTTCAAAAAGGAATGCCCCACAAATGTTACCATGGCAAAACTGGAAAGTCTACAGTGTCACCCAGCATGCTGTTGGCATTGTTGTGAACAAATAAGTTCAGGGCAAGATTCTTGCCAAGAGAATTCATGTGCGTACTGAGCATATTAAACGTTTTAAGAGCAGAGATAGCTTCCTAAAATGTGTGAAGGAAAATGACCAGAAAAAGAAAGAAGCCAAAGAGGAAGGGACCCGGGTTCAACTAAAGCGCCAGCCTGCTCCACCGAGAGACACACACTGTGAGAACCATTGGAAAGGAGCCTGAGCTACTGGAACCTGTTCCCTATGAATTCGTGGCGTGATGGGTGTTGAAAATAAACAAATCTGTGGCCAAAAAACAAGGTTCACCCATCCCGGATGTCGCATATGAATGCAATCACACAATGTATGGTCCCTTATGAAGGGCATCTTTCATGGTTTCAGGGTTCATCCATGCGACAGCAGACACCAGTAGTTTATTCGTTTGTTGGCGAGCTTCAAGAAATAACAAATAGCACCGATTGCTCTTTATTGCCCAAGAGCGTCCCATTGCACGGTGAAACTGCATTCTGTCTGCCCACTTGTCAGTCGTGGACATCTGTGTTATTGCATTGTTTGGTGTAATGAGTGCTGTCAGGAGCCCCCACGTACACGTCGTTGTGTGGACATACAGGTATTTTTAATTTAGGGCTTCTACCTAGAAGCTGAATGTACAAGTCAGATCTTGGTTTGTTCTAAGTCCATCTTTATGCCGTATGTTCGTTAGTGATGTACTGGGCTGTAGGGAATAGCATGATGCATTTTTGCCTGGAAAACCAGAAAACATACATCATGACGTTTCTGACAGCACAGTAGATTTAAAAGCTCACTTTCTCCTGTAGTTTCCTGTAAAAGCCCAGTAGAAATGGAAAGTGGTGGGCCAACAGGCAGCGTGGTAGGAAGGTGCTGGACCCCACAGAGTTGAGTCTGAGGTTGGAGTCCCAGACCCAGCAGCCTGATAAACACTCCAGACACGTGTGTGTGTGTATGTGTGTGTGTGTGTGTGTACGTGTACCCAAAATCCCGAGAGGACAATGGAGGAGAAAGGATTGTGATGGGGTCATCCCCCCGGGGAGGTGATGTCTCACTTTCTCTCTCTGACTCTTTCTGTCTCTCTCCTGCGAGCACACTCGAGTTCTATGGCTAAAACCAAAAAAAAAAAAAACCCAAAGGGGGACGTGGGTTGACTATTTGAGTAAACGTATCTGAATTCTCTGGTTATCATTGAAGTAGGTCTCACAGTTGGTGAGGATTTTCGCTTCCTTTCATCTTGGCAGGAAGGATCTTTTCTCTAAGTTCCTTTGTACCTAACACCAGGAACAGCAAGGCTTCAGTTCGGTACCTAAGAGCCTTATGTAATTCCATTCCCTGCCAATTCCGAATCACACCAAACGGGAGAATCCCGGGTAAATTGTCTCCCGAGTCCTGAACAATCGAATAACTTCCTTGTTCTGATTACAAAAGTGGTCCATGATCACTGGAAAATACACAGTGACTACAATAAGCATTGCTCTGCCCGGAGTCGGCCTCCATTCACGTTCCTCACTGGCCTAGTTTAAGTGTGCTAGAAAATGTACTAGCAACCTTTAGCAAAGGGTAGGTAAGCTATTTAAAAATAGTCTTAAAGGAGAATTTAAAATATTATTTTCCTTCTCATTGCTTTTCCAAAGAATTTTGCAGCCTTAGAAAACCCCTTTCGCTACACAGGGGAGGGTGGAGCCACTGTTTGTTCAGCAAACCGTCTGTCAGCTACTCTATACGTGTTGGGCTCATCCTCACGATCACCTTGTAACGCCATGCTCGGGGACTGCGGACTTACTACGCGCTCAGTGATTTAGAGGCAGTCTTCTCATTATGTCGTTGAGAAAACCAAATCTCAAGAAAGCTGAGGGATTTATGCCAAGTTACATGGCTCCAAGGCCATCATCCAGGTAGGCCACCACTGTCGTCCTTGCCTGGACTTCGTGACAGGCTCCCACTCCTGCCCCCACTCCAACCATTCTCCTGTTAACTGCTAGACTGATCTTTTTCCTTTTTTTCCTTTTTTTTTTTCTCTTCTTTCTTTCTTTCTTTTTATTTTAAAAATTTTTTAGAGATATTTTTGCTATAGGGTGCTTACTGGAGACACAGAGAATGACAGAGAGAGGGAAAGTGAGAAATCACCTCCCAAGGGGATTGGCAATGCCACATTTTTTTCTCCTCCTATTAGAATTTTGGGCACACACATAACACCTATACACACACACACATGCCTGGCATGAGTTTCAGGCCACTGAATCCGGGACTCTAGCTGTGGTTGACCACGTGGAGTCCAGTGCTTTAGTCACTACACCACCTACTGGCCCCTCTTTTCCTTTTTTTAATTGCCAGAGTGTGCGTGTGCTTGCCAGAGAGATGGAAAGACAGAGAAAAGGGGAAGGAAAGAGCCTGGTTATGCTGCAATCCCTTTGTCCCGACCCGCTGGACAGTCGAATGGGAAGGAATGAGAAACGGGACAAACGGTGCAGTGTTACAACACGGGAACGACACAGTGTTACAACTCCTCAGGATCCTGTTTATTGTGGGCAGCATGGACAGGACACAGTGTCACAGGTCTTCAGGGTCGTCTGGAGATTGTGGGCCAGGGATCATGGTTATATACATGTTGGTGGGCAGTGATTGGTTGAATGAAGGATTGTAAAAGGTGGGTTATGATTGGTTGCTTTTGTGGACCAATCATGAGGTGCCAGATATGCAAATATGAGGGATTCTAAGCTCACCGATTTGCTATGGGAAGTGGCCAATCAGAGCATGGTTCCGAAGGTAAGGTCTTGAAGGGGAGCCAATTGTGGCCTTTATGGGAAGTGGCCAATCAGAGTATGGTCTTGAAGGTGAGGCTTTGAAGGGGAGCCAATCATGGCTTTTGGCATTGTGTAATTGTTTGCTTTCTGAGAAACCTGCTGTATTTGCTGGTGTGCAGCCTCCCACATCCCTTCTCCTCCAGTTCTCCATCTTGTCAGCATCTGAGACACACACACACAACCCTGGTGTATTTTCAAACCACTGGTGCCAGGATTCAAACCATCATTGGCCATGTGGGATCTGGCTCTCTTAACCACTAGGCTACTGTGCCGGCCCCAGAGCCATCTTAATATGAAAACCAGAGGATGATTCCCTATCAGGGAATTGGGGTTTATTGTGAAGTTAATGAAGTTTAAGCTTCTAACCCTTCCCAGACCTGGGAACAACATTGACAGTATATTCTTTTCTTTTTTTTTTTTTTTTTGAGAGGTTTTGATATAGGGCACGTGTGCTCATCAGAAAGACAGAGATAGAGAGACAGAGAGACAGAAAGCGAGAAATCACCCCCCCAGGGGGGATGGCCACACTGCAATCCCTTCTCCTCCATTCTCTTCTCGGGATCTCAGGCACGCATGTACACATGCCCGGCATGAATTTAAGCCCTGGGACTGGGAACTCGAACCACGGTTGACTGCATGGGAGTCCAGCAACACAGCCATTACACCAACTGCTGGTCCCTGACGATACATTCTTATACTCTTCCACTTTTTGTAATATTTGCAAAAGATCTTTTTAAATGCAGTTGACAAGTAGTACTGTCTGCTTCTGCGTGGACGTCTCCTCCTTTTGGAAGACACTGGAATGGCCTTTCTAAATCTCTCTGAAGGCACACATCCTGTAGCGAAAAAATAAAACTAAAATAAAAATTGAAACCACCTAAAATGAGTTACACAAGCTCTAGAGAAAGGAACGATTGCATGTTGACAGCTGCAGAACTGGAAAATATCAAATAATTGCCCATTTTAAGAGATTTGAGTCAGGTGGCTTAGAATTAGGTTAAAGAAAATCAATTTTCTGGAACAATCCATGCCATCTATTACTCCGGCCTTCAGAGGGAGCATTCTGTATTGCTAAGAGGTTGCTCATCCCTTCTTCCCTATATGGGAAACTTGAGGTCAATGCGTGGTCCATGGAAGATGAAGTTAGAGGAGAAAGTGAACTCTTGCTAGATCCATTAGAGGAGCGGATAGTCAGAGCAGAGATTCCAAACCGCACTAAGAGAAGCAGGTCCTTTTGGGTTTTATCTTATCCTCATTTCCCTCGAAACACTCTATGGCAGCTTATAATTTTGATTTTTTTGTGCTTTTGAAGGTCAGAATTGTTTTCTATTCCTTGATCGATTTGAGAATAATCTGGGAACGATTACATTCTCAATCAATGAATTGCCTTTGAAGATGGCGCTTTTCCTGGTGAACAGCCACAGATACCGGGACTGTTTCTGCAGAAAAGTCCCTGCAGTGTGGTTTATACTGGGGACTCCCTTTTGGTATATAGGACAGTGTTTATAAATCTCTCTCATGTCCAGATTAGAAAGCCTGAGGGAGATACAGGCTATATCTTTGGTGAGAATGTGTAAATTGCATCTTTGCAGAATCAAATATTTGCCTTTGTGTCTTGCAGACATCCAAATAAAGGCATGTTTACTTTCTAAATTTATAATAGTTGGGACCACTAGATGGCGTAATGGTTATGTTGTTGGACTCCCGCATGTCAACCGTGGTTTGAGTCCCAGACCTGGTGACTTAAAACTCATGCCAACCTGTGTGTGTGCGTGCCCAAGATCTCAAGAGGAGAATGGAGGAGAGGGGACTGTGACGTGGCCATCCCTCCTGTGGGGGTGATCTCTCGTTTTCGGTCTCTGTTTCTCTCTGGTGAGCACACACATCCTATAGTAAAAATATCTCTTGAAACAAAGATCTCTCTGAGGCCAGCAGTTGGCGTGGTGGTTAAGGGAGCTAGACTCCCACATGACTGACTGAGGTTTGAGTCCTGGACCTAGCGGCTTTCTTTCTCTCTCTCTGGTCAAATTAAAATAAAGTCCAATAAAATAATTCTTTTTAAAAAATAATTATTTTATTTACTTATTTATTCATTCATTGATTTTTTAATTTGACCAGAGAGAGACAGAGGGTGAGAGTGAGAGAGAGAGGAAGTGAGAAAGCAAGTCACCTGGTTCAGGACTTGAATCTTGGTCAGCCATGTGGGAGTGTCCAGTGCCTTAACCCCCACTCTACCTGCAGGTCCCAAAATAATTCTTTTAAAAAAACTCTCTCAAAAAAAGATTTATAATAGTGTATCATCCACGGACAACTGATCACTTAGCGCAATAATTACATATTCCTGATAAGTTGTCTTTATTTAGTATATAAATATTGAACTTTTGTATATTAATTATTAATTTTACTCATTAAAGAGAGCGTGTGCATGTGTGTGCACGAGAGAGAGAGAGAAAGAAATAGACAGACAGACGGACACCCTGAACAGGGTCTCGGCACACCCAACCTCCTTCCTCCCGTCTTCCCACTGGCCAGCAGGTTGGGTCACATGGGAGCACTCGCCTGTTCTCAGGTCACTCAGGATCCAAACCAGCGTTCTGCCAGCACTGACTGCGCCGCCCAGCTGGGCTGCTGCGTGAGTTACAGAGCTGCAGATCTGCTGGAGGACTTCACAGAAGCCCCATTTCTCGTGACAGAAAGATTTCGTAACCTGATCCATCACGCCCAGATTCCAAAGCTTGTACCATTTAGGGGGCGCGGGATAGTGCATTGTACTTTCTTTCTCTTCTTTTTATTTAATTATTAGAGGGTGCAACACACTTGCCCGAGAGAGAGAAAGAGAGAGAAGCAGAGAGCACTCTGGAATAGGGCGTGACTGCAATTCTTTTTTCCTCCGTTTCCCATGTTTTCAGGATTTGGGACACACCCATACACATACCCAGGTGTTTTTTAAGCCACTGGAACTGGGATTTGAACCCCAGTTGAACTTGTGGGGTCTGGTTCTCAATGTACAGCGCTTAACCATTACAGGTGCAATCCTACATTTTCTTAAGGTGAAAAACAATATAGTCACTCTTAATTCAAGACAGTGTTTGTCGGGAACCAGCAGTTAGCGTAATGACTATGTCGCTGGACTCCCACGTAGTCGACCGCGGTTCATGTCCCGGACCCGGTGGCTTAAAACTCACGCCGGGCGCGTGTGCGTGCGTGCCCAAGATCCTGAGAGGAGAATGGAGGAGAAGGGATTGCGGCATGACCATGCCCCCTGCGGGGTGATTTCTCGCTTTCTGTCTCTATGTCTCTGTCTGTCTGGCGAGCACACGCGCCCTATAGCGAAAATCTCTCCAAAAAAAAAAAAAAAGATAGTGTTCATCTAGGACACAGTGTAATTTACTCTGCCTTGTTAACTTGTGCTTTTTTAGTTGGCCATTGGGCCTGTGACATTGTGGTATTTTTTTTTTTAAGAGAGGTTTTTTTGCTACAGGGCACGTGCACTCACCAAAGAGACAGAGAGAGATCGAGAGACAGAAAGCAAAAAAAAAAAAAAAAACAAACACTGCCCCCCTCTCCAGGGGGATGGCCACACCACAATCTGTTCTCCTCCATTCTCCTCTCTGGATTTGGGCATGCGCACACACGTGCCCAGTGTGAGGTTCAAACTGCCGGGTCTGGGACTCAAACCGCAGTTGACCATGTGGGAGTCCAGCCACGTAACTACCACACCATCTGCTGCTCCCGACATGGTGGTATTATATGTGCTGTTAGTAAATTCTATTGGGACAGCTCAGTTTCATATAGAATTTCTATTTTTATGACATTTGATTTTATACACAACAATTTAGTTATTACAATCTAATAAAAAGACGGCTGGTTAATTTTCTCTCTTAGCCGTCTCTGCATTGAAGTATGTCTGCACTTTGACATTTTGATTGCGGTCATGGAAATAGCCCTGGAAAGGGACCTTTTCTTTTCATGTTCTTTCTTTTGCAGAATTGAATTTTAATATCCTATCAATACTTGCTTTTCTTCCTTTAATCTACGAAAATGCATTTAATTTCAGCAGTAAAATTGACAGCTTCCATTTTTATCTTTAATTAATTTTCCAGTTTGGCTTTCATCTTAAAGGCCCACAGCAGAATTTATCACCATCCCATAATGAAAGTGCTGAATGGAAAATTCAGAGGAGCTGCCTAGCTCCGATTTTAGCTCAGCTGACCCCGTTACACAAGCAAGCGTCGATGACCACGTTGATAGGAAAGACGGCTCGCTAGGCCATGCTGCTGGCAAATGACAATGTTTATTTTTGATGCCTCCTATTTATCCAGCCTTCCAATTCTCTTTCCGTGCGCTCTCTGTTAACTGCAAAACACCAGCTGCCCTCGGTGTGACGGTTTTGGAAGCACAGAGAATACTTGCCACACAAATAATAATAGAGACTGTCTATGGAACACTCGGACACTGCGCTAAGTGCTTTGCAAACTGTCTCCTGGGAAGCAGGTTTTATGTCACCATTTAAAAAAAATTTTTTTTTTTTTTTTGGAGAGGTTTTTGCCGTAGTGTGCATGCGCTCACCAGAAAGACAGAGAGATAGAAAGCGAGAAATCACCCCCCCGGGGGGATGGCCATGCCGCAATCCCTTCTCCTCCATTCTCCTCTCAGGATCTTGGGCACGCACACACATGCACCCCTTGTGAGTTTAAGCCACCGAGTCCAGGACTTGAACCACGGTTGGCTACCTGGGAGTTCGGCGACATAGCCATTACGCTACCTGCTGGTCCCTTATGTCACCATTTTAAAGGTTAGGAATGGGTGGGGCCAGTAGGTGCATGGTAGTTAAGGTACTGGACTTCCACGTGATCCACTGGGGTTCGAGTCCCAGACCCAGAGACTACAAACACTCTGGGTGCACGTGCGAGAATGCCCAAAATCCTGAGAGGAGAATGAGGGAGAGGGGATTGTGGTATGGGCATCCCCCCTCCCAGGGAGGAGATTTCTCATTTTCTGTTTCTCTGTCTTTCCAGTGAGTGCATGCACCCTATAACAAAAATTTCCATAAATAAATAAATAAATAAATCATGGGACTTAAAGAGAGGTTAAGTTTAGTTTAGTGAGTGGTGAAGTCTTTTTTTTTTTTTTTTCTTTTTTTGGGAGAGGTTTTTTTTTTTTTTTTTTTTTT
>NW_006159539.1:1884014-1888223 GCF_000334495.1 Tupaia belangeri chinensis | reverse complement strand
TTGGGCACATGCGCTCGCCAGAAAGACAGAGAGATACAGAGAGATAGAAAGCGAGAAATCACCCCCCAGAGGGGATGGCCACGCCGCAATCCCTTCTCCTCCGTTCTCCTCTTGGGATCTTGGGCACGCACACACACGCGCCCGGCATGAGTTTAAGCCACTGGGTCTGGGACTCGAACCTCAGTCGACTACATGGGAGTCCAGCAACGTAGCCATTATGCTAACTGCTGGTCTCGTGAGTGGTGAAGTCTTTGAAGTGGGGCTACTGGGGTTTGAATCTCCGCTCACCATTTCCTAGTTCACTAGCTCGGAGATCTTGGGCAAACTAGTTAACACTCATGTATTCATCCAACACACAACCTTGCGGTCCGCCGTATGTTCCACATAGTAACTGAGACACACAGCTGCTGCCGGTCTGGAGCTAGTTGTCTGAAGGAGAATCGCATATACTAAAGAGTATGGGCTTCGGCACGGTCACAAATGTTCAGGCGGAGGGAGAGTAGCAGGCCGAGGGAGCGAGAGACCCCATAGGTTGGTTTGTCTCTCAGAAGGCGACAAAGGATCCCAGTGCTGAAGAAGGAGTTATTTAGGCAAAGGAGGGAAGGAGGGGATGAGTTGGCAGAGAAGTCCAGTGGAGGGAGCAGCATGTGGGAAGGCCCCTGGGTGGGCCTAGGCTTGGACACTAAGAGGTCAGTGTGGCTGGACTATAGTGTGCGCAGGGCGGGGGCATCGTGTGGGGCCAGTGAGGACGGCAGGGAACGCTCGAAAAGTCATGGCGAGGACCTGGTTAGTTCTGTCTTAAGAGATCTCGCAGACCACCATCTGCAGGGTGTGCCGGAGGGTGCTGGGCAGGAGACCCAGCGCTGAGGCTGCAGCAAGAGTCCAAGCCGGAGATGAATTCGAATGGAGAGTCAGAGTGGAGAAGAGAAGTAGGCTATGGATTCACGAGGAATCCAACTTAAGGGTGCATTAGGCTTGGCAGGTGCAGAGGAGGGGAATTAAGGTTGACTCCCGGATTTTTAGCTTGAATAAGTTGGACATCGATGCCGTCGACTGAGATGGGAAGACAGAGGAGAAAATGCTTTGGACATAGAGACATGTCCACGTGACAATAGCGTGAAGTCCGCAGTTGCTCAGACGTGCTCAGCCCGAGTATAACTGTGGTCATTGTCATTATAGACGCTCCTTGACTTACAGCAGGATTCGGTTCCAATCGGTCCTTCAGAAATTGAAAGTATCGTAAGTTGAAAACGCACGTGGTATGACTACCCTGCTTAGCATCACGGTTCCGCCTTGTCTACCTTAAATGTGCTTGGATACGTTCATCAGCCTACAGTTGGGCAACATCCTCTAACACAAAGCCTATTTTGTAATACAGTGCTGAACAGCTCATGTGATATATGGACTACTGTACTGAAAGCAAAAAGAACCCGTCGTGGTTATATGGTTGAAGTGCAGTTTCTACTGACTGTGTGAAGCTTTTGCACAATTACAAAGTTGAAAACCATAAATCAAGTTATGGTTAATCAGGGACCACATGTATTCAGAGGGTATTTATGTATTTTTTTAAAAAAATATTTAATTTAATTTATTTTTACATTTGACCAGAGAGAGAGAGAGAGAAAGCAAGCCGCCAAGTCTGGGACTTGAACCACAGTCAGCCATGTGGGAATCCAGTGCCTTAACCACCAAGTCAACCTGCTGGCCCCTTCAGATGATATTTAAAGCCAAAGAAATGGATACCATCACTGAGGAAGGGAAGTATACAAAATGAGAGTTGTAAAAGCACTCCCCTGGTGGAACCAGCAGTTGGCGTAATGGCTATGTTGCTGGACTCCCATGTAGTTGACCATGGTTTGAGTCCCAGACCCGGTGCTTAAACTCACGCCGGGCGCGTGTGCGTGCGTGCCCAAGATCCCGAGAGGAGAATGGAGAAGAAGGGATTGTGGCGTGGCCATCCTCCCTGGGGGGTGATTTCTCGCTTTCTCTCTCTCTGTCTCTCTCTCTCTGTCTTTCTGGCAAGCACATGTGCCCTATAGCAAAAACCTCTACAAAAGAAGAAAGAGAAAATAGAAAGGATTCCTGTGGTGATATCGCTTGAGATGAAATGAACCAGTATATTTTAAAGTATTTGACTAATTATTAATAATTCTTCATTACTTAGTAGGGCTAACATGATGTGTAATAAATTCTACTTTTATGCCAAGGTATGGACTGGCTAGTGGGCATTATAAAGATTTAAGTCATAGACCGTACACTGAGGAGCTCTTTAGTAGAGGGAATAAGACGTATAGAGAAAGAGACCAAAAACAAAAGGCAAGTGGCATTTGAAAGGGACCTTGAAGAAAGAGTGGGTTTGATACTTAGAGAAGGAAAGATCCCTTCCCTGCAGGGCAAGGCATGACAGGGAAGTGCAGTTCACAGTCCTCGACCTGGGAGGAAAATGTAGTGTCTAGGGTGCAAAGACTATGTAATGGTCTCTTTAAAACGCCAGGAAGTTGAGAGACAGCTGCTACTTCAGGGGGCCTTTGTGAGCACTGGTGCAAGGGCAGTGGTGTCTCCTAGCAGTGAGAGATGCCTGTTGTCAGGGCCATGTGCAGCGACCACCCCAGCAACTGCCAGTAACCGGCATATCCTTCTGGAAAAAACATCCAAAACGCACACATTATATCCAATGCTTATTTGCTTGGGTTATTTTATTTTTATTTTTATTTCACTTTATTTATTTTAATTTGACCAGAGAGGGACAGAGCAAGCAAGACGGGGAGAGAGGGGGAGTGAGAAAGCAAGCAAGCTGCCAGGTCCAGGACTCAAACCACAGTCAACCATGTGAGAGTCCAGTGCCCTTAACCACCACACCACTTGCCAGATCCCCTAATTTGCTTGGATTTTAAAGTGTCCAACAAATTACATGCTTTGTCTTTCATTTAAAGACAATAATGATGACTAATACTGCTTTTCACGGATTATGTAAATAATTGGTTCTCATGGCTTCTCATATAACGCTCTGGGGAGGCCTAGAAGGTCCGATTACGCTGGCTGTGACTGAACTAACAACCATTTAATTCCAGTTTTGCCACTGACAGGTACTGTGACCTTCAGCAGTTATTCAACTCCGGTTTCAAATCCCTTAGCTGTAAAAGCAGAATAATGCTTTGAAGTCATCCAACACTGTCAGGATGAATTGCATAAGTGCCTGTAAGTCCCATAAATTCTTCCGAGCAAAATACAAATTTGTGGCATAGTGATAAGTACTGTCTTTCGTTCCTGAATGGACGTGTTTGTAATGACTCTTGTTTACGACTATCTTGGTCATCATTTTATGCATCTGTTGTCTGCAACTCTTTCTAAGTCCTACTTAAACAGACTCATTTCATTGGCTACTGTTTCCATTTTTTCTGGTTGCATTTAGACCTAGGAAAAAAGTCTTAACTGAATTTTGCTGCTTAGGTTCTTTGTAACCAAATTTGGTTTTTCAGAGAGTTACAGTTGCCTTTGGAGTGAGATTTCTGCTCACACGAGTTTGCGGAGGTGTCAACTTCAGAAAGCTTTCTGTGAAGTCAGCGGCACCCTCTGCTACTGGTTTAGATAATTTGCCTGAATCTTTTTAGCCAAATGAAGCTTTCTAATCGATTATGAACAGAGAGGATGAAATACAGGGTTCGGAGGGATTTGAGGCTGGATTCCAGCGGTCAGCGGCGATCTCCATCCGGGCTGCTAAGCATCTGTGGCAGATGGTGTCACTCATGTTTACAAATGTTAATTGGTGGCAACACCAGGGCATTGCCCGTGTTTGAGGTAACTGCCTATCACGTCCTGGAGGTGTGAGTGAGTGTCATAACTGTGGTCACAGATGGCCTTCCCAGTCCTCTAGCTTTTTTTGGCCTCATTTTCAGCACGAGCAGGCAGGTCCAGAAGAGGGAGGACAACTTGCCCCCTCTCGCCTTGCAGGTGCAGAAGCCAGGTCTCCTCTCCTTTTTCTTTTCTTTCTTTTCTTTTCTTTTCTTTTCTTTTCTTTTCTTTTCTTTTCTTTTCTTTTCTTTTCTTTTCTTTTCTTTTCTTTTCTTTTCTTTTCTTTTCTTTTCTTTTCTTTTCTTTTCTTTTCTTTTCTTTTCTTTTCTTTTCTTTTCTTTTCTTTTCTTTTCTTTTCTTTTCTTTTCTTTTCTTTTCTTTTCTTTTCTTTTCTTTTCTTTTCTTTTCTTTTCTTTT
>NW_006159539.1:1881965-1883019 GCF_000334495.1 Tupaia belangeri chinensis | reverse complement strand
TTTCTTTTCTTTTCTTTTCTTTTCTTTTCTTTTTTCTTTTCTTTTCCTTTCTTTCTCTTTCTTTCTTTCTTTCTTTCTTTCTTTCTTTCTTTCTTTCTTTCTTTCTTTCTTTTTTTTAAAGGTTTTTGCTATAGAATGCATGAGCTCGACAGAAAGACAGAGAGAGACAGAGAGACAGAAAGTGAGAAACACCCCCCCCCGGGGGGTGGGGATGGCCACGCCGCAATCCCTTCTCCTCCATTCTCCTCTCGGGATCTTGGGCACACACGCACACGTGCCCAGTGTGAGTTTAAGCCACTGGGTCTGGGACTTGAACTATGGTCAATTGCATGGGAGTCCAGCGACATAGCCATGACGCCTACTGCTTGTCCCTCCAGGTCTCCTGATGGGAATCCCTTGGCCCTCCATAGTAGCCCCATGGGCCAATAGGCTGGGATAGGCACCTTCCTGGTCAATAATTTAGGGGACGGCAGGCCGAGTGGAGCACGCTGCAGTCTGAGACCTAAGAGCACTGTCATTTTGTCTCAGCCTCCTGCTTGCTTCCCTGGCAGCTGTGATCTCAACTCAGAATTACTTTCTATTGGCTGATTTTTGTCTGCTGGGAGTAGTCTGTCTGTCCCGTTCCCCATTTGCGCTGCACACAGATCAGACATTAATTAATGATTGTCCTCCCTATGCAGTGACTTGGGCAAGGTCACCCGGTGGTTGACGAAGAACATACCTGCGATGACGGACACCAACCCCAAGTCAGGTCTGGAGGCGGGGCCCGGACGGCGGGGCGGGGCCAGGCATGGGGAAAGGCAGGGCTAGGCACAGACGGGCTGGGCCAAGGGTGGGACCGAGGACGTACTAGGCGGAACGGAGGCGTGGCTATGCGTGAACGGGGCGGGGCCTTAAGAGAAAAGGTGGAGAGGGGCGGGGCCATAGTAAAACAGGGGCGGGGCTTGGTCGGGAATATCAGAGAAGGGGTGGGGAGAAGCGGAGCCAGAGGCGCGCGGGGCGGGGCTTGGGCAGCTCCCCGGGCGGCGCGTCTGTTCCCCCGTCCGCCGCACCG
>NW_006159539.1:1874602-1881755 GCF_000334495.1 Tupaia belangeri chinensis | reverse complement strand
CCCTCCTGAGGGCTGTAGTGCGTCTTCAGTCTGAGTGCCCAGATCTGCCCGCGGCGGTGCAGGGAAGCGGGAACCTCGCTAGTTTCCGTGCCCCGCCTCGCGGAGACTTGGCGCACACCTGCACAACTTTGCAAGCCGAGGTGCCGTCGCGGCCGGCAGGGCTTTCCTCCCGCGGTTGCAGCTGAGCTACGGCTCGGTCGCTTTTTCTCGGGATATGCAGAATTGGGTTTTAATACTCGGGATTAAGGCTTGATCTCCTCCCCGCCCCCTTCCTCTCCCCGGATCTCGCCCCCGCAGCCCCAAGTTGAAATCTTTTCCTTTGGCCCCGGGATGAATCGTGTTTCCTGCAGAAAGCGGGCAGCCGGCTGTCCTGGTGCGGGCTGAGGGTGGCCTCCTCAATTCCTCGGGGGCTCCCGACAGCCCGAGCTTTCTCTGTCGGATGGGAATATGAGCTACGAAAATGCTTTCTACGTCTTGAAGTTGCAAGCACTTTAGAAAGTTTAGTGCTCTCAACGCCTTGCAGGAAAGTACTGGCGCTTCTGAGCACCTGCGGTGTGTGGTCTCAGCGCAGGCAAGTCCTTGAAGCCAGGGGTGCGGGCGGAGAGCGGCGCATCTGATCGGAGTACAATGGAGGACGCCTTGTTTGGGTGTAAGAACCTCTCCTTGTCTTTCCTGGTTGAGGTTCTTAAACTATGATCCCTGACTCTAAGGAGTAATACCTTCGAAGACTGGAATTATTTTGCTGCAGTATTGCTTAGCGTGGAGGATGATAAAAAGAAAGCCCTGCCTCAGAGTTGTTTAATACAAAGATGGGAAGGTCTTTTTTGGGAACCAGACAACCCCGAGTTCGAATTATGCCCTGGTTTGGACAAATTTCTCCCAGCTGCCTTCCTTCTTTGAAACATGGAGTTAATCTTGCTTACCTCTCAGGGTCGTTTTCGGGATTAAGTAATATATTTAAGATGCCAGGTACAGTGCCACACACTTCAGAAAACGATCGTTCCCTAACTGCTTTTGGTGAAATTGGAACTTACAAAAAAGAAACCACTTTTAATATAAAGCAGGTGGCCACGCCTCTGATGGAGTATGCAGCTCTCACGCATTCAGTGTTAAATCCAGAGTTGATTCCCCCTCCTTGCTGCCCCCACTCAGGAGCATTTCTCTTATAATAACTACCTTATCACATTTGCATATTTTCTCTTTGTCCCATGTGAGCTCCTGACAAATGGATTCTTTTTTCTTTTACAGAATTCTTTTATTTAACTTTATTTTAATTTGACCAGAGAGGGACAAAGCATGCATGTGTACGCAGAGGGGTGGGTGGGGGAGAGGAGGGGGGAGAAAGAGAGCGAGAGAAAGCTGCCAGGTCCAGGACTCGAACCACAGTTGGCCATGTGGGAGTCCAGTGCCCTCAACCACCATGCCACCTGCCAGCCCCACAAATGGATTCTTTTATTATTTATTTTGCTACTAGTCAGATGCACTCACCAGAGAGAGAGCGCGTGAGTGAGAAAGCACCCCCTACCCCCAGGGAAGATGGCCCCACTGACACCTCTTTCCTCCACTCTGCTCTCTGGAGTTTAGGGCACACAGGTTTCCCAAACTGCCGGTCCGGGACTGGAACTGTGCCATCGTCCATGTGAGATCCCACTGCCCAACCACCAACTGAGGCTGGCCCCAAACTCAGATTCTTGTTTTCTTTAAAGAATTATTTAATTTATTAGTATTATTATTTTAAATTTTACCAGAGAGAGAGAAAGCAAGCCTCTTAAGTCCTGGCAGTCGGCCATGTGAGAGTCCAGCACCTTAACTGCCATGCCACCTGCCGGCCTCTAGACTCTGATTCTTAAAACGTTTATCGTTGTACCCCCAAGATCTTGCTTATAGTGGGGACCCAGGAGACGTGTGTGGAATGAATGAATGGAACAGTGCTACCTCCCTGGATGTTCGTATCGTCATTTCCTCCCCTGTAACGGCGGAGGTCATCTAAGTTTCTCTCTCCCACTCTAGCATTTCAAGCTTCTTTGTACTCTTAGTAACTGGTCACCTTGAAAACACCGTGATACTGAGTGGATGATGGAATGGCGGACTTGTTCCTAAATGGTAACGCACTTACGTGTGAAACTGTGAATCTGGGGTGGCTGTGCTTCCTTGGGCAGATGGCTCGACCTTGCTGGTTTTTATTTCTTCCTCTTTAAAATGAGAGGGTGGTAGTAGATGTTTTTATTTTTATTTAAGTTTTGAAGAGTTATTTATATTTTAACTTTTGTTATTATTATTACCATTATTTTCCAATTTGACCAGAGAGAGAAAGCGAGGGAACATGAGAAAGGAAGCCGCTAGGTCCAGGGCTTGAACCATGGTTGGCCATATGGGAGTCCAGCACCTTTAACCAACACTCCACCTGCCAGCCCTGGTAGTAGATATTTTTAAACTGTAACCCCAGCTATAATTATGTCTGTGTTTATATCTTATTGGTGTCATGTTTATCATAGGTTCTTATGGCTTTCTAGGGGTCAATCCTTAGAGTTTTATTTTTTTTTTTAAAGAATTACTTAATTTAATTTGTTGTTGTTATTATTATTATTAAAAATTGACCAGAGAGAGGCAGAAAGAGAAATGGAAAGTGAGAAGGCAAGTCACTGGGTCTGGGACTTGAACCAAGGTCGGCCGTGTGGGAGTCCAGCACCTTAACCACCGTGCCATCTGGTGACCTCAATCCCCAGGCAGAGAGACTGTCTCGTCTCCAGTATCCATGCCTACCTGGCTGGTGGAAGGTCTCTGTGTTGTGGAAGGTGACTCTAGAGGCGATTTGTCCATATTAACATCTAATTAACTTGATTAGGAGAATACAGGTCTTTTAGTTTTAGACTGGCCAAACTGTGACTGGGACAGTGATTTATGGAGATGAGTTATTTGTTAGCTTTCTTTGCTCTATGACATTTTAAATGGTCGAAATCTTATTTTTAGTGTCCAAAGCGGATGAGTTCTGCTTCGTTCAGGGAAATGAGGGCGACAGCTTTTTCCTTCTCCTGTAGTTATTTTCATGAGCATTTTCAGAAGCAAACATATACCTACATGGAGCTGTTATCTCCAGTTTTGATATCTAGGTGCCTCATGTCCTTAGATAAACGTCACAAAATTGAATTTGAAATAAAAAGTGGTCTGAGTTTCCTTACCAATGCTAGATATGCTTTATGAGCTAGACCGAACACCTGAAGGGAGGTTTCGTTTGTGCATGTCCTGAAGCCTTGCTGATGTGCTTGAACTTCGTGTATACTACGATGGCATCTGAGCGCGCCTGCTGCAGCTCTGTGGTTAAGGGAGCCGGATACCACAGGGCTGGCACGGTCCAAAGCTTGGCCCCAGGATTTGAAAAACAGACCAGATGCTTAAGATCCCAGCAGCATGGAGAGACAGAGAAGGGACTGCAGTAGGCAATCCAAAAAAAAAAGACGGAACTCTAAGAAAAGCTTTCAGTCAGTTGTCAGAATCTTGTTTAAACCTATAATTTATAAATTAGATCTTGCAAGTAATTTTTTTTATAATTAGAATGAATTTTTAATGCCATCATTTCATTATAGGACTTTTTTTTTCCTAGTAGCATAATTTTTCTCTTGTAAAAATTAGAACTGAATTCTCTCAGATTTTTTAAAAGAATTATTTTATTTAACTGGATTTATCCATTTATTTATTTATGTTAATTTGACCAGAGAGGGATAGAGTGAGGCAGAGAGAAAGTGAGAAAGCAAGCCGCCAGGTCCGAGGCTTGAACCGCGGTCAGCCATGTGGGAATCCAGCCATTTGCCGGCCCCCAGTTGATATTTGAAGTTTAATATTAAATAAATTTAACAATGAAAGCTGTTAAATTTGAAATACTTCTTGAAAGAAGTTTGAATTTGTTTATTTAGAATCTGCTCTCCAGAACAGCATAGGTATCATTTTATAACGACAGCATGAGACCAAGTGTTCTTTTTTTTATGATTCTTTTCTGTTCTGTGCTGAAAATTTTGATTTAAATGTTTTGTCCCGATTTGGGGAAACACGATACCGTTTCTCCCACTGTGTTTGATTCAATAACCTTGTGCTCTATTCTCACCAAGCATTATTACAGAATGTAGCCTTTATGAGTACAAATAGGGATTAAATATAATTAACTATCATTCTAATATAAATATCAGCATTCTGACAAGAAGGACGATAGGAACTTTTGTATTCTATTTTTATTGGGTTTCATTTTATTTATTTTTTCCTCTTTTACAGTCAGCAGTGTATGTGGAATTGGATGAAATTCTTTACCCTTTAGGTCTGGGTTTCTCAACCTCTGAGCATTTCAACTGGAAGATTCCTTTTTGTGAGGAGCGGAGTCCTGAGCCTGGTAGCTGCTTAGTAGCGGTTCTGGCTGCCATGAGATGCCAGTAGCTCCCATGGAAAGATGTACCCAGACCTTGTCAGCAGTGCGCTGGGGACAGCACTGCTGCTCTTACCACCCCACCCCCAGTCCTTAAGAACCCCTGCTCCAGGTCATTGGCCAGAGCTTCTCCAACCTTGCCCTGCCCAGAAATTCCCTGGAAATGGAGATGCAGATTCAGTAGGTCGGAGGACAGGGCCTGAGAGTCCGCATTTTAAAACTTATTAAGAATGATCTAGTTGACATATAAGAATCGTACATATTTATGGGTACGTTGTCATTTTTCAGTACATGAATATAAAGTGTAGTGATCGAATCAGGGTAATTAGTATGTTCATTATCTCAAACATTTATGAGTTGCTGCATTTCTTTTGGTTTTAGTTTGCTATAGGGCGCATGCGCTCGCCAGAGAGAGAGAGAGAGGGAGGGAGAGAGGGAGCGGGGGAGGGAGGGAAAACACCCCTGGGGATGACTGGAGAGACAGAGAGAGGCAGACAGACAGAAAGCAAGAAATCAACCCCCTCCCCTCCATGGCCATGCTGCAATCCCTTCTCCTCCGTTTTCCTTTTGGGATCTTGGGCACGCATGCACACACACCTAGTAGGAGTTTTAAGTTGGCAGGTCTGGGACCTGAACAGTAGTGGACTATGTAGGAGTCCAGCGACATAACCATTACACCATCTGCTGGTCCCATGCACTGTCAGGCATGTGGAATCCAACCACCTCCACTCATCCTGGCTGGGTCAAGAATCTGCATTTCTGGGACCAGCAGGTGGCATGGTGGATAAGGTGTTGGACACTCACATGATTGACCGTGGTTTGAGTCCTAGGATTGGCAGTTTGCTTTCTCACTTTCCCTCTCTTTCTCTATCTCTCTCTGGTCAAATGGAAATGAATAAATGAATAAATAAAATTAAAAAAAAAATTCTGCAGCTCTCACGCGCTCCCAGGTGCTGGGACTGTTGCCGATCAGAGCGGCACATTCTTGAGGGGCAGTGTGGTAGGCGGCTCCCCGCTTACAGCAACGGGGGTGGGGGGGGGCACATAGAAGTAGTTAATGAAAGTAGCAAATCAACAACGAATTTTAGGCCAAACAAACAGGGCCGATAGAAAACAAGCCTTATCGCACCGCCCGACAAAGCCGATGTCCCGTTTTCTGTTTCTTCTCATCGTTAGTATTCATTCATGACTGACAGTTCCAAGGAAGAACTTCACAGGAGTCTTCCCGAGGTCACACCGGCTGTAGCAAGCGACCTCACGTGCCACGAGGTGTTTCATCTCACGACTCTGCAAATGCGCTAGCTTGTAATATTTACTGCTTGCTGAGAGATTGATGGTCCCAAATTAAGATGGTGGACCCTGCGTTGTACTTGATCCAATGATGCTCGACTTTTTTTTTTTTTAGTAGGTGTGAAGGTTGTTTCCTCTCCTTGAGAACTATTGACTGCGCCTAAATTTAACACTGCTGGGCCTTTTCTTTCCGCAAGTGTTCAGTCAGGGCAAGATGTTAAATTAAATTTACTAAAGCATTCTCAGTTACAGTGTAACTGTAGCCTATAATTCTGTGATCAAAATCAATATAAAATAAAATGAAAGTCTGGAGTGAAAAATAAAAAAAAAAAACCCTCTGCATTTCATCTGAAATACCTAAAATAACGATCGGGAAGCCTGCTTCTTCCTCACCTCGTATGGTCTGCATTTCTCCTCCTGTACAAGATGGTTGCTTACGCTTCTGCCCTGTGGCTAACTGCTTCAAACAGCCCTTCTAGGACCACTGCAGAAAGATTTTTTTAGAATGGAATACAAGTCACTTTCTGTTAAAAAAAAAAAAAAAAAAAAAGCTACAAGGAGACTTAGAGGGAAGATGATCTACTCCAGGAATGTCTTAGTTATGAATATGTAATATTTGTCACTCTTACAAGCCTCTTGGGATATGTTCTCTTATTTCTTACGCCAGACTGTGAAGAAAGAGAAGGCTGTTGGCAGTACCTAACGAAACCCAAAATGTACCTACCCTTGACTCAGCAGTTCTGCTTCTAAGAGTCAGCGCTGCAGACAGTTTTGCATAAGTAGCGAAAAGTAGATGTTCAAGGGTATTCATTACAGCGGTGTTCCATTGTAGCATTGTTACAGATAATCAGAAAGCTAAACAGCAAGGAAATGCCCTTCCTTGTGCAAGGTTAAATCAAAAGGGATGTACCAGGAGCGCAGACCACTTTGCACCTTGGGAAGGAGCAGAGGTAAGTAGCTATCTAACACACAGTATTAAATGAAAAATGCAAGTCGAGAACTTAAAAAGAGGAAAACGTTTGTTGGTCCTGTGTGTGTGTGTTTGCACGTGCATGTGATTAAAAATGTCTGCACATCAAACTTAATGATTATCCTCGGAGTACGTTCTGGAGAGGGGGAGGTTTTTTTTTTTAAGAATTGTTTTATTTGACAGTAACGGTGGGGGAATGAGGAAGCAAGCCGCCTGGGCTGGGACTCGAACCACTGTCAGCCACGTGGCAGTCCAGCGCCCCAATCCATCATGCCACCTGCCGGCCCTAAATTTCTACTCTTTATGAGCTTGTGGGCTTGAATTTTGTCAGTAATCATTACATTACTTTGTAATGAATATATTATTTTGAGAAAAACAAAATCAAATCTCTTATTTTTAAAGAATTATTTAACTTCATTTATTTATTTTAGTTTGACCAGAGAAGGCGGGGGGGGGGCGGGAGGGAGAGAGAGAAAGGCAAA
>NW_006159539.1:1873974-1874566 GCF_000334495.1 Tupaia belangeri chinensis | reverse complement strand
TAGTTGGGCCAGAGAAGGCGGGGGGGGGGAGAGAGAGAGAGAAAGTGAAAAGGCAAGCTGCAAGGTCCAGGACTTGAATCACTATCAGCCATGTGGGAGTCCAGCACCCTCAACCACCACGCCACCATTCCACCTGTTGGCCCCTCTTTATTTTTAAGAGAGAATTTTTCTTTTTTTTGAGAGTTTTTTGCTATAGGACACATGTGCTCGCCAGCCAGCCAGAGAGAGACAGAGAGACAGAAAGCGAGAAATCACCCCCCAGGGGGGATGATCATGCCGCAATCCCTTCTCCTCCATTCTCCTCTCGGGATCTTGGGCATGCACGCACATGCACCTGCTAAGAGAGATTTTTGCTGTGGGATGTGTGCGCTTGCTGGAGAGACAGACAGAAGGGGAGAAATCACCCCCCCCAGGGGGCAGGTCCATACAGCAATCCCTTCTCCTCCATTCTCCTCTCGGGATCTTGGGCACGCACACACATGCACCCAGCATGAGTTTGAAGACGTCCGGTCTGGGACTTGAACCGCAATCGATTACGTGAGAGTCCAGCCATGAAGCATTATGCCATCTGCTTCCCCCGAAACAAAACACA
>NW_006159539.1:1870393-1873901 GCF_000334495.1 Tupaia belangeri chinensis | reverse complement strand
ATTTTCACTGTAGGGCGCGTGTGCTCGCCAGACAGACAGAGACATAGAGACAGAAAGTGAGAAATCATCCCCCAGGGGGGATGGCCACGCCGCAATCCCTTCTCCTCCATTCTCCTCTCAGGATCTTGGGCATGCACGCACACACGCCCGGCGACCACTGGTTTTTGAAAAAGGGTTTATTTGCCCCTTGGGTCTATTCCTTGGCAGTGTCTAGAGAAGATGTTTCTAGAGATTGTGTGGGGGGTCCATGTATCTAGTGGGTAGAAGCTGCGGATGTCACTAACCCTGGTTTAGTGCATAAGACAGTCCCCGTACCAAGGAGTTAACCCCGCCGAGGTGAGACATCCCGGGTTAGACTGCAGGGCTGTAGCCATGCCCAAATACATAGGGCGCGCAGTGTGGGATGTCAGGAATAGCGTTCTTGTTTTGTTAGGGTTCAGCCTTAGGGTACGACACTTGAGTCAGAGAGAGAGAGGGGACAGTAAGAAACCATCCCTTAGGGAGGAAGGCCATGCCACAGTCCCCTCTCCTCCGTTCTTCTCTTGGGATTTTGGGCACGCACACACATGTGCCTAGTATGATTTTGAAGCGGCTAGGACCACAGCCTGCCGTGTGGGAGTCCCGCTGCCTTAACCACCACGCCACCTGCTGTCCTTTCTGTTCATTCATTTGTGTCTGCAGATTTGTAAAAGATTGCTAATATCCACATTTAGTTGCAGAATGCATTGGTCGACTTTCTGGAATCTTTACTTTTTTTTGTTTGTTTGTTTCTTTTTCAAGGAGTGAGAGAGACAGAGAGTGAAACAGAGATAGAGCTATGGAACCCCCCCAGCAGGGGGTTCACACTGCAGTCCACCCTAGCCCCAGCCGGCCCTGGGTACGAACATGTGCTGGAACCTTCCAGATGGGTAGGCCAGCCACACAGACCTTCATAGTCTTACCTTTAAAAAGTTCCTTTCTTGGTGCTGGCAAGTGGCGTGGTACTTGTGACGCTGGACTCCCACATGGCCGGTCTTGGTTCAAGTCTCAGACCTGGTGGCTTGCTTTCTCACTTTCCCTTTCTTTCTCTCTTTGTCTCTCTCTGGCCAAATTAAAACAAAAATAAATAATAATAAAGTTAAATACATTTTAAAAATCTTTCTTTCCTCCATGAGAGAAAGAGAGAGAGTGAGAGCCACCAGCAGGTCTTGGCACCACGATCCAGCCTCCGCTGGCTCACGGCCATGCCTGTGCCCAGCATTCCCAGGGAGGTCCCTGGACTCAAACGTGGAATCTGCCTTTGTGGATCGGCCTTGCAGAGTGTTGCATTTTACCTCTGCACTCCCGTCGGGCCCCTAAGACTTGGAACTTCTAGATAAGGAAATCTCCCATGGTTCCGTGTGGAAGAATGTCAGTTGGGGGCAAAATCAAGCGTTCCTAGAATTGAGTTTTAAAATCCTTGACTCTCTTTCTGGCTATGTACTGTACTTAGTGGAGAAGACTCGTGCACAGTATTTTTGAACTACCTGGACACTCCTTGACATAAGACCATGTACTGCATTTCGTTTGATCTGCATATGGCGAGGCAGCTAAGCAGAGGTTATCCTTTTTATTAATGTTTTATAATGGAAGCAGATGCAAAGACATTCCAGTATAATGAGTTAGAGAGTTCTTGAATTAGACATTTAATAATTGTTGACATTTTGCCAACAGATGTCTTTCTTTTACGTAGGTTAGAAAACTGTGGCATAGAGATTGAAAGCTAATTAGTTGGTGCCAACTACTCAAATGAAGGCGCTCAGCTTTGCCGTTCTGTATCCTTTTTCGCCACAGTAAAATTAAGGAACAAGGGTACATTTCTTTGTAAACAGACATGCTTTCACTAAATGACTTTACAGAAATTATTTTGAGGTCATTTCTCTAATTCCTCAGTCTTGAGACAGTTAACAAGATTCTGAGTTAAAACTGAATTTAGAGAGACCAGCAGGTGGCATGGTGGCTAAGGTGCTGGACACTTCCACATTGCTGACCACAGTTCGAGTCCCGGACCTGGTGGCTTGCTTTCTCACTTTCCCTCCCTCCCTCTCTCTTTGTGTATCTCTCTCTGGCCAAATTAAAATGGATGGACGAATAAATAAAATTAAATAAATAAATCTTTTTTAAAAAAAGCCCTGAATTTGTAAAAAGGAAATGTAATCTTTCAGAGTGTTGGCTGACGCCATAGTGCAGTGTGGTTAAGTGCTGTGCATTGGAAGCCAGATCCCACCTGGCTGACTGCAGTTCAAATCCCAGCCCCAGTGGCTTGAAAACTCACTAGGAGCATAGGTGGATGCATGCCCACCTCCTAATAGGATGGAGAAAGGGAGGAAAAAAGATTGCGGTGTGACCACCCCACAGTGCCCGAGTGCTTTCTCTTTTTCTCTCTCTGCCAAGCGCACACAGCCTCTGCCAAGTTAAAAAAAAAAAAAGTGTTGGGGGCCAGCAGGTGGCATGGTGGTTAGGGTACTGGATTCTCACATGGCTGACTACGGTTCAAGTCCTAGACCTGACAGCTTGCTTTCTCACTGCCCCCAACCCCAACCTGGTCAAAAAAATGATAATAAGCAAAATTAAATAAAAAACAATTCTTTAAGAAGGGGTTAATGATTAAGGTACACATTTTTGCCTTTCTTAGTTTTTCTCTTATTTTTTTTAAACTATTGATACTTTGGGAGCATTATCTCATTAATTAATTTTTTTTCTTATCCTATTTTTAGTATATTTCACAAGTGTGGCTCCCTTTTTTTAAAAAAAGAATTATTTATTTAAGGGACCAACTGATAGCTTAATAGTTACATCATTAGACTCCCACAGAGTCAACTGTGGTTTGAGTCCTGGGCCCAGTGGCTTAAAGTCAAGCTGGGTGCGTGTGTGCGCATGCCCAAAATCCCTACAGGGGATTGGAGGAGTAAGGATTGCAGCATGGCCATTCCCCCATGGGGGGATTTCTCACTTTCTCTCTGGTGAGCGCATGCTCTCTACAGCAAAAATCTCTCAAAAAAAAGATTTATTTAATTTTATTGGCTATTATTATTTTTAACTTAAGCAGAGCGAGACAGAGAAAGAGAGAAAGAAAGTAAGCTGCCAGTCTGTCTCGAACTGCACCTTAACCAGCACACCACCTGCCGGCCCTGGTCCCCTTTATTTAAGATATGTGATTTATGGAGCTAGCGGGTGGTGTGGTGATGGGCACTGGACTCCCCCGGGGCTGACTGCGGTCCGGCTTCCAGACCGGGCTATTGACTTCTCACTTTCTCTCTCTCTCTCTCTCGGGTGAGTGCATGTGTCCTATTGCAAATTTAAAAAGACTACTACTCATAAATAAATAATTCTTTAAAAAAGATATAGGATTTATATGCTGGTAGTTTGATATTGTCGTTATTATTAGCTGCAAAGAATAGAGGTTGGAAGAAGCTTTACATTGAATTGTCATTCCACCAGCTTGTCAGTGCCCAATGCCACAAAACACATTCTTTTTTTTTTTTTTTTT
>NW_006159539.1:1856948-1870274 GCF_000334495.1 Tupaia belangeri chinensis | reverse complement strand
CCCGCGCCTGGCGTGATTTTTAAGCCACCGGGTCCAGGATGCGAACCACGGTGAACTACATGGGAGTCCAGCAGCACAGCCATTATGCTAGCTGCTGGTCCCCACATTATTTTTTTAAAAAAAGAATTATTACTTTATTTATTCGTTCATTTCTTTTTATTTGACGAGAGAGAGAGAGGCAGAGAGAGAGAAAGCAAGCCACCAGGTATGGGACTCAAACCTTGGGCGGCCCCGTGGGAGTATCCAGCACCTCAGCCAACACACCACTTGCTGGCCTCAAAAAATGCATTCTTGGGAACCAGCAGTTAGCGTAATGGCTATGTCGCTGGACTCCCACATAGTCGACCGTGGTTCGCGTCCCGGACCCGGTGGCTTAAAACTCACGCCGGGCATGTGCGCATGCGTGCCCAAGATCCCGAGAGGAGAATGGAGAAGGGATTGCGGCGTGACCATCCCCCCTGGGGGGTGATTTCTTGCTTTCTGTCTGTCTGTCTGGTGAGCGCACGCATGCGCCCTATAGCGAAAATCTCTCCAAAAAAAAAAAAAATGCATTCTTTGTATTTTTGCATGATCCTATTGCCTGGCACTGTGTGGAGACAGTCTTTGTTGAGTTGGGATATTGGGCCGTTTTCAGTAGAAATCAGTAACTCTGAATTTAAGACACTAATTGCTTTCTTTGCAATTGTTTTGGTAAGTCTCTTTTATTCCATGAGAGAGACGGGGGAGACACAGAGACAGGCACCCCGACAGGGTCGTCATGCCATGATCCGCCTCCAGACTTAGCTAGCCTGGGTCATAGACGCGTGCGTGCGTGCCTGGTGCCCAGGGAGACATCGGACTCTTCTCAGAGTCCAGCCCCCAGAGCTCTGTTGCTCCTGGGCTGCCACTGCTGGCCTGCCCTGTTCTGTGCCTGCCTGTTGAGGTCTGTTAGTTACTGCACATTCGTGCTTGTTTGGGGAGTGCTGAGAATAGCCCTGTGTGGGCTCAGATTCGCACACTTTCAGTGCATCTCACTGTCACCTGAGGAACTTGGTACCGCCTTTTTTGGGGGCGGGGGGAGGGCTATAGGGCATGTGCACACACCAGAGAGAGACAGAGATAGGGAAAGTGAGAAATCACCCCCAGGGCAATAGCCAATGCTGCAATCCTTTCTCCTCCCATCTTGGGATTTGCGGCATAGACATACGGGCGCCTGATTTTCAAGCCACTGTGTCTGGGACTCAAACCGCACAGTTGGCATAGTGGGATCCAGCGCCGTAGCCTCCACGCCACCTGCTGGCCCTGGTGGGTACTGCTTGATACCTGCTTCACATACACAGAGACCGGTGTGCACAGAAGCTGAGCCACTTGCCTTCGAGTCACGCCGTGAGCGTTGGGAGCGAGGTGGGGCCCAGCCTGTCCGCTGCAGACCCAGTCTTAACCAGTTTGTGACGTCGCCTCTTTCCATATTCAAGTTCGAGTGACACAGGCCTCTCATTTTAAGAAGCGGAGTCTGGTGATTCTTAATCCTTAAGAATGGATTTGTACAGCCCTTGTGACCGTCGCGTATAGTCGAGTTTATAAAATTGTGAATTTTAGAGACAGGTGGGAATTAGCAGATGGCACTGACTCATTCACTCAATCAACCGAGCCCCTGTGCGTGCTGGTACGTTATCAGGTGCTGGGTAGCAGGTTTCATGAAGCCCGTCCCTGCTGCCGCCAGCGGGCTCCACAGTGGGGAGGTGGGCTCTGGTCACGCAGTCCATGTGAGGAGCGTGGCTCGATGCGGGGAGCCCGGGGGAGATGGTGGGGCCGGGGCGTGATGCTTGCATGGAGAGCTGAAGGAGGCCACGAGTAAGGCCCCGGAGGAGGGAACGGTGTGGTGGGTTTGAGAAGCCGAGCTGTCATGTGGCTGGGGGGGAAAGCTGAGGGGAGAGCCACACCCCGACAGGCTGGGGACAACAGATGGGGCTGCACCCGGCCGGAAGGAGGTTGTCCCTTCTACACAATAAAAAGCTGTAGGGTGGTTTGTGTGTTTTCTGCTATAGGACCTGTGTGCTCGTCAGAGACAGGGATGCAGTAAGAAAGCACAGGGTGGGGGCGTGCTGCAATGCTGCAATCCCCTCTCCATTTATTCTGGATTTGGGATCAGTGCACATCTGCCGGGGGTGTTTTTTTTTTTTTTTGGAGAGATTTTCACTATAGGGCGCGTGCGCTCGCCAGACAGACAGAGAGAGACATTAGAGACAGAAAGCGAGAAATCACCCCCCAGGGGGGATGGTCACGCCGCAATCCCTTCTCCTCCATTCTCCTCTCGGGATCTTGGGCACGCACGCACACGCGCCCGGCATGAGTTTTAAGCCACCGGATCCGGGACGCGAACCACGGTTGACTACGTGGGAGTCCAGCGACATAGCCATTACGCTAACTGCTGGTTCCCTGCCGGGGGTGTTTTTCAAGACACCTGGTCTGAGACTCCAACCACGCAGTTGACCACCCTAACCACCATACCACTGGATCACCCTGTGGAAGGGTTTTTGTTTTGTTTGCCTTATTTTTGCTATAGGGTGTGTACACGCATCAGAGACACAGAGAGAGATGGAAAGGAAGTGAGAAATCACCCCCAGGGGAATGGCCATGCCACAATCCCTTCGCCCCTGTTCTCCTCACAGGATCTTGGGGTCACATACACACGTGACCGGAGTGAGTTTCAAGTCCCCGGGTCCAGGACTTGAACTCAGTCGGTCATGTGGGAGTCCAGTGCCTGGACCACTATGCCACCTTTTAGCCCCTGTAGAAAGATTTTAAACAAGGGGTGAAGTCTGTGTTTTGTAAAGGTGTGCGGGTATCTGGGCCAGTTTCCACTGTGGGGCGGGGGGTGTGGGGTGCCGAGAAGGTGGTTAGGAGGTTAGAGGTGACTTACAGTGGTAGACCCGCTCTGGTCGGATGCGCAGAGCTTGTGCGAGGGCGACAGTGGAGGGTGGTAAGAAATGGCTGACCTGAGAAATAACGAGGAGGCGAGTTCGGTTTCCTGAGGGATGAGGCAGAAGGTGCCGTCAGAGATAGTGCCTGGGTGTTCGATCGTGGACCCGGACAGATGATGAACGCTCTCGCTGTGGCGACAAACCAGTGGTCGTGAATTTGGATTTATACATGTTGAGTTTGTGGTGCATGGGACCAGCAGATGGCGTAATGGTTGCATTGCTGGACTCCCACGTAGCTGAATGCAGTTCGAGTCCTGGGCCCGGCAGCTTAAACCTCATGCCGAGCACATGTGCATGCATACCCAAAATCCCGAGAGGAGAATGGAGGAGAAGGGATTGCGGCATGGCCATCCGCCCTGGGGGGTGATTTCTTGCTTTCTGTCTCTCTGTCTTTCTGGTGAGCATGTGTGCCTTATAGTAAAAATCTCTCTCTCTCTCTCAAAAAAAAAAAAAGAAAAAAAGAAAAGAAAATTGTGGCATACAGAGGTTAACAGGTAGCAATGCCACATGTTCAAATTAAGATTTTCCACTTTGGGGACCAGCAGATGGTGTAATGGCTATGTCACTGGACTCCCATGTAGTCGACTACAATTTGAGTCCCGGACCCGATGGTTTAAAACTCACACCAGGCACATGTGCGTGTGTGCCCAAAATCCTAAGAAGAGAATGGAAGAGAAGGGATTGTGGTGTGGCCATCCCCCTTAGGGAGTGATTTCTCTCTTTCTGCCTCTCTCTCTGTGTGTCTCTCTGGCAAGTGCACATGCCTTATAGCAAAAATCTCTCTGTCAAAAAAAAAAAAAAGTGTTTTTTCAGTTTTGCAGCTCTGCTCTCTTCACGATAGTAAAATCAAGGAACAAGGTTCTACTTCTTTGAAAGTAAATATGGTTTCACTATGACTTGAGCATAAACATTTTTTTGGTCAAGCGTAAATGGATATTCAGATCTGTACTGAGAGCTGCATTGGAGACAAGCTCCAAAAAGCTCTCTTCCTTTAGGCTGATTTGAGTTGCATACCCATGGAAAATGACTTCTTGGGATTGTTGTAAATACATAAATGGCTAGAGTGGAATTTCTTGGATTGCCACTGCAGAATGCAGCTTCATAAACCTGAAAGAGTTCTGAAAGCAATTGTCAGCTGGCGCAGCTGTAAGAACGTGACACTCGGCAGAGCTAGCCCCCAGGGCAGGTTCTGGGTCCACATCTAGAGGCCTCCCTGAGTGTTGGTCACGTCGGTGCCCAGGATCCAGGATTGGCTGACGCCCGAGCTCTGCTGTGGTATCCAGACACTGTTACGGTTTTCGTCTTTCTTTGTCTTACTCTGTCTCTTGCTATTAGCAGAATAAAAATTGTTGGGAGAACCAGCAGATGGTATAATGGTTATGTCGCTGGACTCCGATGTGGTCGACCGTGGTTCAAGTCCTGGACCTGGCAGCCTAACCCTCATGCTGGGTGTGTGTGTGTATGCATACCCACAATCCCAAGGGGAGAATGGAGGAAAAGGGATTGCAGTGTGGCCACCTGCCCCCGGGGGTGATTTCTCACTTTCTGTCTCTCTGGCAAGCACATGCGCCCTATAACAAAAATCTCTCAAAAAGTTGTCGGGTACCTTTTTAAAAACTTCTTGCCAATGTAAGGGCTAGATATGCTTGTAGTAGTAGTTTCTGGAAGATTCTGCTTGGTCGATGTTTCTGAAGTGAGTTCCAAGAACTATAATTATCTCTGAGGTCTAAGTTGTCTGCACTGGAATAACTTTTTCTTTTTTTTTTTTTCGAGAGGTTTTTTACTATGGGGCACGTGTACTCGCCAGAAAGACAGAGAGGCAGAGAGCAAGAAATCACCCCCCTGAGGGGGTAGCCACGCCGCAATCTCTTCTCCCCCATTTTCCTCTCGGGACCTTGGGCACACATGCACACGCGCCCAGCATGAGTTTAAACCACCAGGTCCGGGACTCGAACTGCGTTTGAATACGTGGGAGTCCAGCTACATAGCCATTACGCTAACTGCTGGTCCCTGGAATAACTTTTTTAATTGCCAAAGGGCACATGCATTCAACAGAGAGAGAGATATACCACACACCCCCCCAGTGAAGCATGGCCACACCACAGTCCCTTCTGTGTGTCTTTGTGTTGTCAGGATTTGGGGCATATATACACGTGTCCAGTGTGTTTTTTAAGCCGCTTGGGCCAAGGTTTGAACCATGATCGACCACAGGGGACTAGGCTCCCTTACTCGCTAGTCTGTGGTGCTGGCCCTAAAGAAACTTTTGAAGCAGTGGATTTAAGGCATGCTGTTGATAAGACTCTTGTAAAACGAGGCGCAAATTATTCTGCTTAAACAAAAACCGCGAGTGAACAGTAATAAATTCCTTTCAGTAAATGGCATGTCACATGTTATTTCTAGCATGCGTGTGGAGGGGCTGCGACTGCCACGTGTTTGGCATTTGTTTCATGGTGAGACAGACCTGCTACCGTGAGCACGGTTGCCTTGGGCTTGTGTATGGTACAGACCAGGGAGCTGTGCCCGATAACATCGTATTTTTATCACGGAGAACTTCGTGCTATAGAGGCAGAGGTTTAATTTTAGCTAGGGTTATTGTGTGATCTCTGACAGACATGGGAAAGTGCGCTGAGGACAATTCTGACAGTGCCAATGACAGGGATGTGGGCGGGAGGGTGTTCCTGTGCAAATCAGCCCTGGCTCTGGTTCCCGGGGAGCATTTGGTGCATTCACAGAGAACAGGTGGTGGGGAGATCATGCGGCCTGATCAGGCTCCCTGCTGAAGGAGGTAGTAAAGAACTGTGGTGAAGATCCAGTCACAGGGACCAGCAGTTAGCGTAATGGCTATGTCGCTGGACTCCCACGTAGTCGACCGCGGTTCAACTCCTGGACCCAGCGACTTAAACTCACGCTGGGCGCAGGTGCGTGTGTGCCCAAGATCCCGAGAGAAGAACGGAGGAGAAGGGATTGTGGTGTGGCTATCCCCCTGGGGGGCGATTTCTCGCTTTCTGTCTCTCCATCTCTCTTTGTCTTTCTGGCGAGCACACGCACCCTATAGCAGAAAACCTCTCCAAAAAAAAAAAAAAAAAAGATCCAGTCACCGGCATCAAGCGGGTCTCTGAGGATGTCATGTGGAGAGACAGGCATTGCCTGCATGACTCTGCTTTTCCGTGTCAAGATCCCCTGGCTCTCAAGGGGAAAACACGTGCGCTTGGGCTCTTGACCGTATGCCATTTGAGAGAAGCTCCTACTCCGTCATGACAGGATGATAGCATGAGCCCCAGCTCTTGTGATGTCTGGCAGCCACACACGGTATAGCCCATCGGTGCTGTCACATGTTGGACAGACAGATGATCACGGGAAGGAGAGCAGTGCCTGCAGTGTGTGCAGTGCCAGCACAGTGAGTGCAGTGAGTGCAGTGGTGCAGGCATGCAGTGCCGGCACTGGGTCCAGTGAGTGCAGTGTATGCAGTGTGTGCAGTGCCAGCACAGTGAGTGCAGTGAGTGCAGTGGTGCAGGCATGCAGTGCCAGCACTGGGTCCAGTGAGTGCAGTGTATGCAGTGGTGCAGGGCATGCAGTGCCAGCACTGGGTCCAGTGAGTGCAGTGTGTGCAGTGGTGCAGGGCATACAGTGCCAGCACTGGGTCCAGTGAGTGCAGTGAGTGCAGTGGTGCAGCAAGTGAAGTGTGTACAGATCGAGTGAACGCAGTGATTGCAGTGTGTGCACTGTGGACCCAGTGAGCACAGTGTGTGCAGTGCCAGCACTGTACCCAGTGCGTGCAGTGATCGCACTGCATGCAGCGTGCATAGTGACCCCAGTAAGTGCAGTGAGTGCGTGCACTGGATCCAGCGAGTGTAGTGCGTGTGTGCACTATATCCAGTGAGTGCAGAGTGTGCCATGCCAGCACTATATCCAGTGCATTTCAGAGGTGCACTGGGTCCAGTGAGTGCAGTGCATGCAGTGCGCACAGTGATCCCAGTGATGCAGTGTGTGCGTGCACTGGATCCAGTGAGTGCAGTGCCTCCAGTGGGTGCAGTGGGACCAGTGAGGGCAGTGCTTTGCAGTTTGCGCCGTGTACGTATTTGGTGAGATAAAAGACAATAGACTAATTTTTTTAAAATGTGTTATACAGGATTATCTGAACCATCCTCCATTGCAAAGCATGAAGATAGCTTGTTTAAGGACTTATTTCGAGACTACGAAAGATGGGTTCGTCCTGTGGAACACCTGAATGACAAAATAAAAATAAAGTTCGGCCTTGCAATATCTCAATTAGTGGATGTGGTAGGTATGCATACCGTTATATACTCAACTTTACGCCGGGCCAGCGAGAGCCTGTCGTGTGCCCAGACACTGTCAGATGCCAAGCGTTTCAGAGGTGAATGAGACCTCATCCTTTCCGGAAAGGAACTCACGGGAGGAAAAGAGTTATTATGTCATAGATGTCACAATGTACAACCTTATTTATGTATTAATGTATGGCTTAGAAATTATTTGATCTCATTTGCTAATTATCGTAAGTCTATTGTAGACAATTCAAAGACAGTGAGATATTCTGTACTGAAGTTTCTCCTTAAATGTGCTAGAAATGCAATTAAAGGGAGCCAGCAGATGTGATAGGTGTTAAGGCACTGCATCCCACTTGGCTGGCTCCATGGTTCGAGTCCCAGCTGTCGCGACCCGAAAAACACGTCAGGCCTGGGTGCATGCATGTGTGCATGCATGCTCCAAACCCTGAGACACGTATGGAGGAGAAGGGATTGCTTTGTCCTCGCGTGTGCTCTCTCACTTTCCCTCTCTGTCTCTGGCGAGCACACATGCCCTATAGCAAAAGATCATAAATAAATATGGAGAGCATATATACACTTTATATATATTATTTACAAACAAATTATGTATATATGGAATAGAGTGATAGTAAGCTATATCGCCTCAGCCATGTGCCATTTCATAGTATATTCATTCTACTCACAGAGTTTCATGCCTAAAGTCAACTTTTGTTCACAGATAAGTATGTATCAGCTGAACTTACTATTGAAAGTATTTAGATTAATTAGGATATTTTGTGAATCAATACCATGTGGGAAAGAATAGAGGATCTATACATATTTCAAATGAAAAGTTATTTGTTGATGATAACACTCATGCCTGGCATGAGTTTTAAGCCGCCAGGTCTGGAACTCGAATCATGTCAACTATATGGGGGTCCAGTGACATTACCATTTACACGGTCTGCTGATCCCCGTTTGTTTGTTTATTTATTTTGAATTTGCTAGCAGTCATGTACGTCTGCCCAGGGAGACGGTGGGTAGGGCGGGGTGAAGGAGGAGAGTGAGCAAGCACCGCCCATGGGGGGGATGGTCAGGTCCTCCCTTTCTCCTTTGGGATTTTGGGCATGGAACCAGGAAATTGTCCGTGTGGGATCCAGCCACCTTCCCACTGCGCCACCTGCTGGCCCTGGTGCAGGGTTTCAGTCCAGGAACATTGCTCCTTGGAACCGTGTGAAAGGGACAGCCCTGCTCTTTCCTGTACTGACCCTTCCCACAGAGGGGCGCCCTGGGCTCCTGCTTTCTCCTGGGCCTTTCACCGGGTGTTGGATGGGATGGGGAACAGCTAACTGGCTTGCTCGTTCCCTGGTTATCTCCCTGCCCTCTCTCCCCGGCGGCTCAGTTCCCGCGGGCCTCCGCGTAGCATGGTTGCCCACACCGGGTGCGCTCATGGCTCCCTGGCTGCTCAGCACCCGCGGGCCCCAGCGTAGCAAGGTTGCCCAAACCCGGTGTGTTCATGCAGACCGATCCTGATGATCTTGCAGTGGCTCCGTGTGCTCCGTGAACTTCAGTGAAACTCAGCGGGAGAAATATCTTTTTTTTTTTACTTTTAGTTTTTTAAAGAATTATTTCGTTTTACTTATTCATTTTATTTTAATTTGATCAGAGAGAGACATAGAGAGAGACAAAGAGGGAAAGTGAGAAAGCAAGCCACCAGGTCCAGGACTCGAACCACGGTTGGCCATGTGGGAGTATCCAGTGCCTTAACCACCATGCCACCTGCTGGTCCCCGAGAAATATCTTTAAATTAGGTCTCGAAAATTTGGTAATGAACTGACATAACAGGAACTTATGTGACAAATGCCAAGGACCCCTGGTTCCCTACTAACATGGGACCTGAAAGTCTGATGACATTGGCCCTCCAGGCTACGCCCGGAATGTTTTTCTACATAGCAGAGACCTGTGGGGAGTGCAAGGGTAGTCCCCCAGGAATGCACAGACGTGCCCGATGTCACCGACTCCAGGATGAACACTTCTCCACATTCCGTGTGGGAGCCCAGCGTGCACGCCACCTGCTGGGCCCAAGACATGTTTTTTAATTTAATGGTAGCTTTCAGCTCACTGGCAGCCCCTTTTCCTCTTACTACAAAGCACAAGAAACAGTTCTGTGCTGACGTCTTCGACTGCATCTCAGACGGAGGAAACAGGGTAGTTGAGACCATGAATGTTAAATCTGAACGTGGCAACGCTGCCCTACGGTGGCTTATCTGAAATCCAGAGTGTGTGGAACTTAGGCCAGAAAAAGGATCCTGCCTTGATAGAACCGGACTGATGAACAGATTGTTGGTGCTCTGTGGAAAGGAATGTTTGTACACAAATGTGAAAACTGTTATTTAAAGACTTACTGTGTCTGCAACGGAAACAATCCTATTTAACTGTTTATTTTGTAGGATGAGAAAAATCAGTTAATGACAACAAATGTCTGGTTGAAACAGGTATGTATAAAATTCAGACGGGCACCCGACTAGCGGCTGGCACCACGGTTCTAAATCAGGGCTCGTAGCACAAAGGGACCTGAGTTCATGGCCTTGGTGGGCTGGCGGGATACAGAAAGATGAGGGCAGAGGCAGTTCTTGTATTCTTTAATTTTTTTAAAAAAATAATTCTTTTATTAATTTTCTTTATTATTATTTTTCAATTTGACCAGAGAGAGAGAGAGAGAGAGAGGGAGGGAGGGAAAGTGAGAAAGCTTGATGCCAGGTCCAGGACTTGAACAGTGATGGACCATATGGGAGTCTAGCACCTTAACCATCATGCTACGTGCGGACCCCTCGGTAAATATATATCATTTAAAAATTATTTATCTAATTTTATTTATTTATTACTATTATTCAGTTTGGCCCTAGAGAGACACAGAGATAAAAAGAGGGAGAGTGAGAAGCTGCCAAGCCTGGGACTTGAACCATAGTCAGCCATATGCAAGTGCAATACCTTAACCACCATGCCACTTTCTGGCCCCTCAGTTGATATTTAAAAAAAAATTTTTTTTTGTTTAACTTTATTTATTCTTAATTTTTGATCAGAGAGGGACAGAGTGAGAGAGTGAGAGAGAGAAAGTGAAAGGCAAGTTACCAGGTCCAGGGCTTGAACCGGGGTTGGCCTTATGGGAGTTCAGAGCCTTTAACCACCAGGCCACCTGCCAGCCCCATCCCTCAGCTGATATTTCTAAGTGGCTGCGATGAGTCAGACACTGTTGTGAGCACTGGGGAAGCAGCACTGAATAAACAGATAAACATCCTGGCTTTCAAGGAACTTCGTTGCAGTGGGACAATTAAGTAAGTTCTGTGGGGCTTTCGAGACTTGGAGAAGAGCACACTGGAAAGAGGACAGGGGATTTGGGAAGTGTCTTAATTGGGTGGTCCGAGAAGGTGGTGCGTGAACAGGAGGGAAGTCAGCCAGGGGGATATCTGGGTAGGAGTGTCCCAGGCTGAGACCCACGAGTGCAGAGGCCCTGAGGCTAGCATGTACTAGCGTGTTGAAGGAGCAGTGAAGAGACCAGGGTGGCCAGAGGTCAGCGAGCCGTGGGGAGAGGCTTGGAGGATGGGGTCAGATAAGCAGCGAGTGGTTGGGAGTACTCTGAGCAGCCGATCATGGGCCACTGCAAGGAGACTGGTCTGTACTCTGAGTGAGGTGGAAAAGAGGCAAGAATGAATTTCACTTTGCGTGCATAGTCCCCTTTACATAAAGGACTGTTTATTTTTTTCCGAGCATGTATGTCTTCAATGGCTCCTGAGTGCTTCCCTTGGTTCATTCTGTGGCGGTCTTTAATTGCCAGAGGGTGCATGTGAGTGACAGGGCATCCCCTTCCCGCCATCTCTCCATCTTGCCAGGACTTTAGACATGTGTACGCACATGCCTGGCATTTCTCAGCTGCTGAGGTCAGGATTTGAACCATGGTCAGCTATGTAGGATCCAGTTTACCAGTGTGTTATGGGGCCAGACCCTTTCTTTCTTTCTCTTTTTCTTTTTTCACATTTTTGCCACAGGGTGCATGCACTCGCCAGCTAGAGACAGAGAAAGGCAGAGAGAGGGAAAGTGAGAAATCACCCCCCAGGGACAATGGCCACAATCCCTTCTCCTCCACTCTCCTCTCCAGATGTTAGGCATGCACGCACATGCACCTGCTGTGAATTTTCACACCAGGCCTGGGACTCGAACTGTAGCTGGCTACGTGGGAATCTATCGCCTTAACCTCCACTCCACCTGATGGGCCCCAACCCCATTCTTTATTTATCATCCCTCGTTGTATACTAACTATTGGTTCCCAGCCTAAAAGGCAGGTCCAGCTTTCTGGGGTCCAGCTCTTAACTCAGTGTGGTCACTGAACTCACACTGTGTGGAGGTCGGACAGGGGGTTAAATACGTGGAATGACTCCGACTGCCCACTGCGTGCACCGCACCAGCCACGGCCGGGAAAGGGAAGGTTTCCCTTGAACTTCAACCTCAGCTACCCACGGCTTCACGTCCTGGGTACGGCCCATCAGTGGGAGGAGAGGTGCAGAGCGGAGTGCCCGGGGCACGGCCAGCTCTGGTCCTCCCCACGTCTCCCGGGACCCGGGTAGGACCACCGCATGGCAGACAGGGTTGCGCTCTAGTGCCAGAAGACAGACGTGGAGGCGGCTTTTGTCTTTGAGGGTAGGGATGGTTTTGTGTCTAAAATTCCTCGATTTGACAAAAGGTATTGTTTTCACTATCTTGACTATCACCTTACTGAAATGGAGGCCGACTTTTTGGTTTGCTTTAAAGGAATGGATCGACGTAAAATTACGGTGGAACCCTGATGACTACGGTGGAATAAAGGTGATACGTGTCCCTTCCGAGTCCCTCTGGACCCCAGATATCGTTTTGTTTGATAAGTAAGTTTCTAAATATTATTTTATATCTTCTAAAGAAATCATTTGTATTCATATTAGCCGCTAGGCAGTTTGGCTTCCTCTTGAAAATCATTTTGCTGTAACATCAAATGACTTGATCTTATGTTCTTTAGTTTCATGAATCTACAAATAGATTCTGTGACCCTTCCCCCTGGTTTGGTGTATTGTTTTCTGATCAGAAAAGCATTCTCTGATGGGGCAGTACAGGAAGGTGTAGGGACAGTCCCTATAATGAGTCCCCTCCCAGTATCGCATGGCAGCAAACACTGTTACTGGCTTAAACACACAATCACACCCCCCCATTTGCAGTTTTGCTCTCTCTCATTGGTTATCCGTAGTACAGTACAATAAAAAAATTTTTTAAAGAACTATTTATTTGGGGCATAGTAGGTGGCATGATGGTTAAGGCACTGGACTCCCACATAGCTGACTGCGGTTCAAGTCCTGGATCTGGCAGCTTGCTTTCTCACTTTCCCTCTCTCTCCATCTCTCTCTGGCTCAACTTGAAAAGCTAAAATAATGATCATGAATAAATAAAATGAAATAAAACTAAGTCTTTAAAAATCAAATTAATAAAGAACTATTTAATTTAATTTTATTTATTATTTTAAATCTTATTTTTGCAGGGCACATATTTCATGAGAGAGAGAGAGAGAGAAAGCAAGCCACCAGGTCCAGGACTCGAATCGCAGTCGGCCATATGGGAGTCCAGTACCTTAACTACCATGCCTCCTGCCAGTACCTACAATCAAATAATGAGAGAGAAGGAGCGAGAGTACATCCACATCAATTTTACTGTAGTATATTCCTATAACTGTCTCATTATGTATTATTGTCAGTCTCTTACTGTGCCTAATTTATAAATTACACTTTATCGGGGCCAGCAGGTGGTGTGGTGATTGAGGTGCTAGACTCCCACATGACCGAATGTGGTTTGAGTCCTGGACCCGGCAGTTTGAAACTCATGCTGGGCACATGTGCATAGGTGCCCAAAACATCCCGAGAGGAGAAAGGAGAAGGGATTGTGGTGTGGCCATCCTCCTGAGGACGATTCTGTCTGTTCCTGTCTCTGTGTCTCCTGCGAGTGTACTTACCTATGACAAAAATCTCCCTCTCAAAAAACAAGAAGAAAAACAACTGTCACAGGTGGGCATGTGTAGGGCA
>NW_006159539.1:1837129-1856817 GCF_000334495.1 Tupaia belangeri chinensis | reverse complement strand
GGGAAAAACGTAGTATGTAGCGGGTCTGGTCCCATCTGTGCAGTTAGGCGCTCACTAGAGGTCTCGGGACAGATCCCCGTGGGCAAGGGGATGAATCTACAGTGGACCCTACCTGGCCGTGTGCTAAGTGCCGTCTGTGCTGTATTTCATTTGTCCTTCACAGTACGCTCATGTGCTGGCTACAGTTGCTCCAGATAGTATTATTTTAGAACTGGAAAATCCAAGATTTATTTTATTCATTTGTTTATTTTCATTTTTTTGCTACAGGGTATGTGTGCTCACAGGAGAGGGAGAGAGACAGAGAAATCGCCCTCCAGGAGGGATGGCCACACTGCAGCCCTTCTTCCTCCATTCTCCTCTTGGGATTTGGGGCATACACGCACTCACGCCCAACGTGTCTCTCAAGCCGCCAGGGCCCAGACTCAAACTGCAGAGCCGACCATGAGGGATCCAGCCACCCTAACCGCTCTGTCACCTGGCTGGTCCCAATGACACCCATTTTACCATGAAGAAATGGAGGCCTTGGGGTGTTTATACCTTGTCCAAGATCACACAGCTCGTGTGTGGTGGGCTGGGCTCCACGCCAAGGGAGTCTCACGTCCCCATTACCCTCTTATCTCCCGGACAGCACGTTTGACAGACTTCCAGATCACGTGTGTGTGTGTTTTAAATAGTCGGGGCCATGTTTTATGTGCACGTGTGCATCCGTGTCATTTTGTTTAAATGCTACATTGTCGTTCTCCCCTGATGAAGAGGGTGGAGTTAATTATGAACTCATCTCTCTAAGCATCCTATCTAGGTATGTTTTAAGGAGTTTTTTTTCTTTCTTGGATATCAGTGCATTTTTTTTTCCCCAGGGCCATCCCAGGGGAAATCTGGGAATTTGTGGCAATCCTAAGACAATGTGTCTTACTTGCAAGAAGGCATTTGGCACGAGGACAGAGCAATCGCACCCCAAAAAAATCTCGAATCTTTTGAAGCATTTTACCTTCATGCTTCTTGGTGTGTACAGGGCGAACCAAGCTTGTGAGAGACCACTCTGCAGCTTCCTGCAGCGTCATTTTACTCAGCAATCGAAAATATTTTGGGGCCGGCAGGTGGCATGGTGGTTGAGGCGCTGGACTCCCACGTGGCCGACTGTGGTTCCAATCCTGGACCCGATGGCTTGCTTTCTCACTTGGTCTCTCTCTGTCTTTCTCTCGTGAGCACATGTGTCCTAGAGAAAACTTTAAAAAAGGAATGAACCAATGAGATAAATAATTTAAAAAGAGAAAGGACAAAAGCTCATTTTTAATTAAACATGGACATAGACCAGCCTTCTAGTGGTAGCGGTTAGCTCTGTGCCTAGGAAGCCGGAGCCTTCATGGCCGACTGTGTGGTTTGAGTCCCAGACCCAGCAGCTTGAAGGACATGCTGGGTGCTTGTGTGCCCTTCTCAAGAGAAGGGATTGGAGTGGCTACGTCCCTGTCCCCACCCCCGGGTGCATGTGCCCTATGGCAAAGAAGAAAGAGAAAAAGGGCAGAGTGCAGAGCAGTGTCCGAGAGCCACGTAATTTGAAAGGAATTGAAGACAGCAATGTTTCAGCGACGTCTTGAGCTGGCGGTGCTAGGCTTCTCCGGGATAGGGGTTACTCGGCGGGGAGCTTGAGAGGCAGCTGCTCTTCGGGGCGTGGCCCTGGTGCTGACGTTCTCTCGTCGGAGCAGCAAGTCCAGGATTGTGGAGGACGCGCAAGGGCACCGTGTGAGGAGTCTAGGAAGGTGGATTTGGGTTCTGGTTCTGTGCATGCCCATTGTAGAAATAGCCTGTGTGTGGGGCCAGCAGGTGGCATGGCGGTTACTGGAGATGGACTCCCACATGGCCGACCGCGGTTCGAGTCCCAGACCTGGCAGCTTGCTTTCTCACTTTCCCTTTCTCTCTCTCGCTCTCTCTCTGATCAAAATTAAAATAAATAAATACATAAACTTAAATAAAAATAATTCTTAAAAAAAAAAAAAGAAAGAAAGAGCCTGCTTGTAAAGGGGGGCCTTTTTCACCAGTAAGATCTCAGGATTCTGTGAACTGGGATGTGCCGACCCTGAAGTAGAAGTGGAAGAGGGGAGGGCTCGGCGCCAGGAGAGGGAGGGCTTAGGAGACGCCCCGCACAGGGTCCCCGTGGGCAGCAGGTGTATGGGAAGCGCAGTCGTTCAGAAGTTACTTCGTGCCATCAGTCGTAAGCGCTCTTTGGTAGCAGGTGTACGGAGCGTGCCGGGGCTCTCCGGCGTGCTCCGTGACCCTGCGTGTGTGTTTCAGTGCAGACGGGCGTTTCGAAGGCACCAGCACGAAAACGGTGGTCAGGTACAACGGCACTGTCACCTGGACGCCGCCGGCAAACTACAAGAGCTCCTGCACCATCGACGTCACGTTTTTCCCGTTCGACCTTCAGAACTGTTCCATGAAATTCGGCTCTTGGACTTACGACGGATCCCAGGTGGACCTCGTTCTCGAGGACCAGGACGTAGACAAGAGAGACTTCTTTGACAATGGGGAGTGGGAGATCGTGAGCGCGACCGGCAGCAGAGGCAACAGGACGGACAGTTGCTGCTGGTACCCGTACGTCACCTACGCGTTTGTCATCAAGCGCCTGCCGCTCTTCTACACCCTGTTCCTCATCATCCCCTGCATCGGGCTGTCGTTCCTGACCGTACTGGTCTTCTACCTGCCCTCCCACGAAGGCGAGAAGATCTGCCTCTGCACCTCGGTCCTCGTCTCGCTGACCGTCTTCCTGCTGGTGATCGAGGAGATCATACCCTCGTCGTCCAAAGTCATACCTCTGATCGGGGAGTACCTGGTGTTCACCATGATTTTCGTCACGCTGTCCATCATGGTCACCGTCTTTGCCATCAACATTCACCACCGCTCCGCCTCCACGCACAGCGCCATGGCCCCGTGGGTGCGCAGGGTGTTTCTCCACCAGCTCCCCAAGCTGCTGTGCATGAGGGGTCACGTCGATCGGTACTTCGCGGAGACCGAGGGGAGCGCGGGTGCCGGCGGACCGCCGTCTTCTAGAAGCGCGCTGGAAGCTGCGCTCGACTCCATCCGCTACATTGCTAGACACGTCATGAAGGAGAATGACGTCCGTGAGGTCGGTGACCGGTCCCGAGGGACACCTGCTTCGGTTCTAAGTTCCGAAGGGACCGCTATCACTCGGGCGGGGTGAACAGTGTGGCCCTTAAGGCGCAGTGTAGGTTGAGGGCCAGAAACCTGGACCTGCTTTTCTAGAAAAGATCTTTACTAAACCTGGTTTCAGCCAGGGCTGGCGCGGTGGCCTCGTGGTTCAAGAGCTGCAGCCTTGGGGCCAGCGGACGGTGAGGTGGTTAAGGAGCTGGACTCAGTGGCCCGCCATGGCTTAAGTCGCGGACTCAGCGGCTTGTAAATCACGTCGGGTGTGTGTGCTTGTGTGCTCAAAATCCTGAGAGGACAACGGAGCAGGGATGGCGGCGTGAGCGTACCCATGGTGGGGTGCCTTCCCCTCTCTCCCTCTCCCTCTGTTTCTACGTCCTGTGTCTGTGCTCTCTGGCAAACGTTAAAACCATTTTGTTTCAGTTCAAGTGCCCGTGAGATGGGGCGCTGGGCCAGCCCATGGCCTGGTGAGAGAGCTGGATCCCTCATGGCCTTCCGAGTGGTTCGGGATCTAGACCTGGTCGTTCGAGAAGCAGGCCAGACACAAGTGCATTCTCACACATCCCCAAGGGAGAGAGAAACAGAAGAAGGATTGTGGCATGATGGTGCCCCATGGGGAATGCTTCCTCCCTCTCCTCTGTGTCTCTGTCTCTCTCTGCTGAGTGCACATCCCCTCCTTTTAAAAATATTACACAACTCCTACCTCTCCATTTCTCCCCTTAGCATCTTAGATGACTTTATAGAAAACTTAGTGTTAGGTCCAGCAAATGGTGTAATGGTTACATCACAGGACTCCCATGGGGTCGACCATGGTTCGAATCCTGGACCCAGCAGCTTAAAACTCATGCTGGGCACATGTGCGTGCGTACCCAAAAATCCTAAGAGGAGAATGGAGGAGGAGGGAATGTGGTGTGGCCATCCCCACTTGGGGGTGAGTTCTCGCTTTCTGTCTCTCTGGCAAGTGCATGTACCCTATAGCAAAAATCTTTCATTAAAAAAAAAGAAAAGAAAAAAAGGGAAGAAGACAATTTAGTGAATTTCAGCCCAAGGAATGGAAGTTCTGACATGTGTTTTTTGTCTCTGACATGATAAACTATTTTAATTTTTTCTTTAGTAACTTTGTTTCTGGATTCTGTGGTAATCTGTAGGCACAACTGCAGTATAATTTATCAAAAGTTATTTTATATTTTAAAGAATGAGCCTAATGCGGCCAGCAGGTGGTGTGGTGGTTAAGGCGCTGGATCCCACATAGCTGACTGTGGTTCGAGTCCTGTACCCAGTGGCTTTAAAAGGGAGGCCCGGGTGTGTGTGTGTGTGTGTGTGCGTGTGTGCATGTGTGTGTGTGTGCCCAAAATCCCAAGAGGAGAATGGAGGAGAAGGCATTGCAGTGTGGCCATACCCTCAATAGAGGGAAGATCTCCCTCTCTCTCTCTGTCTGGGAGTGGGTTTTAGCAGGAAGACCCTGTTGGGGGCCTATCTCTGTTGCTCTCATAAAACAAATAAATAAACTTTAGGGGAAAAAAATAAGTAAACATTACTGGGCAAGAAAAAGCAACAGGAATCACTTTATGGCAAGATAAAATCTGTTTTAGTTTATTATAAGATATCCAAGTAATCTATGTTAGTGTTTATTAAAACTCTATAAAAATAACCCACTTGTAATACAAGTTGCATGTAAGCAAGCACATTTTGTAGTGTTTTAGAACTCAAGGAAACTCTGTCTGGGACAGTCAGGGTCCTCTCTGTTCCTGAACGGAGTACAGGTCACTCACAGTTCGGAGGCAGCAGTTCGAGGCAGAAGCTGCTCTGGTTTCTAACTTGGTGTGTCACATGATTGTTTTGTCAAATAATTATTTATTAAAGTTTTATTGATTTATTTTTTAAAATTTGCTATAGGGCATGTGCGCTCACCAGAGCGAGAGAAAGTGAGAAAGCGAGAAAGCAAGCCACCAGGTCTGGGACTCGAACTGTGGTCAGCCTCGTGGGAGTCGAGGCCTTCACCGCCACGCCACTGCTGGCTCTCGTCCATGATTTTTTAACGATGTATGTAATGCGTTTTTATCTTTCCCAAACAGGTTGTTGAAGATTGGAAATTCATAGCTCAGGTCCTCGACCGGATGTTTCTGTGGACTTTCCTCCTGGTTTCAATCGTCGGATCTCTGGGGCTTTTCGTTCCTGTCATTTACAAGTGGGCGAACATAGTAATTCCAGTTCACGTCGGAAATGCAAATCAGTGACACTTCCGAGGGGCCGAGTGTGAATTCAGTTCCTCGGCAGACTTGCGTCTCCTGGCGCCTACAAAATTACGAGGATGTGCTTTGTATTCGATGCGCGCTCACACCTAAGTCGCTGATGTTGACTTACATTCTAGCGCGCTCCTTAGGACATCTGCCTGCGTGACTGATGGAATAGCAGTTCATCTCCTAAAAATAGCGGAATATTGTCTGAACTCCACCAGTGAAAATGTCGTGTCTGTAGCTTGGCAAGTAGTACTCATTTGTAAACAGCGAGGGTCATCTTTTAATTGTGCTGGGAAATTGCAGTTGTATTTGAAGACCGATTTTAAAAGTCTTTCTATGTTTGGTAACGGTATAGATTTTAAAATTTCCCTACCTTTACCAAATAACAGCTTCTATTTAGTATAATATACCGCTATATTAAATAAGCCAGCTACTCGATATGAATGATAATGACTTAAAGTGATAGAACTTTTCCATAACCAGGACTTTTTTTTTTTTTTTCTTAAAGACAGGGGACATGGAAGGGGTAGGTGGCAAGTACCAGCCACTCCGCAATCCTTTTTCGCCCGTTCTCCGTGCTGCCAGGATCCTGGGTGTGCATGTAGCCGGCATGTTTTCGAGTTGCTGGGACTCCAACCCCAGCTGGCCATGTGAGACCTGGCCTTGTCTGGGCAGTACCGATACCTAGCACTTTTTAGGAAATAAGAAATGAGAATTGGTAACTCTTTCAAGACTAGCTTTACTCCTTAGCCGCTTGAACTGAGTGATTATTGTATGAACTATTTTGATAGCTTACTTTCCATTCCCGTTGTAAAATCATAGACATTCTGTGGACATGCACTAACATATCTTTTTTTTTTTTTTTTAAATTATTTTAGGGACCTGCAGATGGTGTAATGGTTATGTCGCTGGACTCCCACATAGTTGATAGGGGTTCAAGTTCCAGATCCGGCAGCTTAAAACTCTTGCCAGGCACATGTGTGTGTGGCCAAAATCCCAAAAGGAGACAGGAGGAGAAGGAACTGTGGTATGGCCATCCCCCCGGGAGGATGATTTCTCACTTTCTGTCTCTGGTGAGCACATGTGCCCTATAGCAAAAATGTGTCAAAAACAGAAAAAAGAATTATTTTATTCATCATTGTTTTTTTTTTTTTTTTAATTTGACCAGAGAGAGGCAGAGAGAGAGAGAGGAAAAGTGAGAAAGCAAGCTGCCATGTCCAGGACTTGAACCGTAGTCAGACACATGGAAGTCCAGCACCTTAACCACCATGCCACCTGCTGCCCCATACTAGCTTATCTTTAACATTAATTTCAGTCATCTTGTCCACATTTCCCACAGTTAACAGAACCATCTTTCTTTTTTTTTAAAAAAATTACTTTTATTTATTATTATTATTTAATTGGCTAGAGGGCACATGTGCTCACCAGAGAGAGAGACAGAGAGGGAAAGTGAGAAAGCAAGCCGTCAGTCTGGGACTTGAACCATGGTAGTCTATGTGGAAGTTTAGCACCTTAACTGCCATGCCACCTGCTGGCCCCCAGAACCATCTTCTATGTAAATTGTGGTACCATCTCTTCATCCTTGATCTTGGAACAATGCATCGCAATTATGAGTCCCATTTTTTTTTTTTTGAGAGGTTTTTGCTATAGGGCGTGTGCGCTCGACAGACAGAGAGAGACAGAGAGACAGAAAGCGAGAAATCACCCCCGGGAGGATGGCCACGCCGCAATCCCTTCTCCTCCATTCTCCTCTCAGGATCTTGGGCATGCATGCACACGCGCCCCGCGTGAGTTTTAAGCCACCAGGTCCGTGACACGAACTGCGGTCGACTACGTGGGAGTCCAGCGACATAGCCATTACGCTAACTGCTGGTCCCATGAGTCCCATTTTAAATTGTATTTATTTCTCTTACTTTAAAAAAAAATTTAAAGAATTATTTTATTGTTTTTATTGAACTTTTATTTATTTGCTTATTTATTTATTTATTTATATTTAACCAGAGAGGGACAGAGATAGAGTGAGAAAGAGAAAGAAAAAGAAGGGGGAGGAGTGAGAAAGCAAGCCGCCAGGTCTGGGACTTGAACCACAGTCAGCCATTGAGAGTCCAGAGCCTCTAACCACCACGCCACCTGCTGGCCCTGAGTCCCATTTTAAAAAAATTTAAAAAGCTATTTATTTATTTAATTCCATTAAAAGTATTATTGTTATTTTAAAATTTGACCTGAGAGAGAGAAAAATTAAAAGTGAGAAAGCAAGCCACTGGGGTCCAGGACTCAAACCAGGTCAACTATGTGGGAGCCCAGCACCTTAACCACCATGCCACCCGCTGGCCTCATGTGAGTCCCATTTTAAACATGGAGCTATGGCTAAATCATTCTGTGAGAAAACCGTCTTCTAAAAGTAGCGATGGCACCGTAATTTAGTGTCAGCGTCCCGTTCTGTACCTGCAATGCTTCCGTTTTCTCTCATTCCAGCCATTATTACAAGAACAGAATCTTAGACTTGCAAGGGTCTTTAGACATCATGTAATATAGTCTATATTCAGTGCAGTAGAACGTGTCGCAGGTAAAACTGTTACATTTCATCTCTAGAAATGTCCCTGATTCAGCTATGACCAGGCAGAAACGCCAATAGAAAGCTCGCGTGTGATCTAGGACTCTTGGCTGTTGAGCTAACAAACGCCTTATTTATTTATAGGCAGTAACCCATCTAAGTTCAGGTCACCACTCTTTGGAAGGCAGAGGGGACCTTGTCTAATTCGCATTTTATTGTAGGCAGGTGTTTAATGCCGTTTCATGAGTCAAAGTCCGGTTTGACGAATTTGAGTCACCTGTTAGTTTATCTTGGCTTACCTCTATCCCCAATCCCTCTTAGATGCCCAGTACTGTTCCCTTTTTATATAGAAATAAATTTTATAGAACTCTTCCTTTGGGCTTATTGAAACATGAGTCACCGTGCGCTGAGATTCTGGCAGTTTTATTTTTGCAGAGGAAGAACATCACGGCACCCCGCGAGAAGGTTCGAATCGGCTCTGAGTCAGCATCTCTGCCGGTGGTCGGGCCGTCTCAGAAGGCCGGTGTGTGATACTCTTCCCTAACCGTCTGTCTAAAGCAGTGCTTCGCAACTGTGGGCAGTTCTGCCTCTGAGGGGACATTTTCCGTTGTCAAAACCAGTGAGAAGGGGGAGGGGGTATTCTATTGGCCTCTGCTGGGTAGGTGCTGAAAACCCCATGGTGCATAGGACACCCCGCCCCGGCCCAGCACCTGCTAATCCAGCCCCACGTGGTGTAATACCAAGGCTGAGAAACACCATCCTGACGGTGCATACTACGGTCTAAGTACCTGTGTCCCTCTCCCCCAGTTCATGTATCTGAACCTCATCTCCAGCATAATCGTATTAGAAGGAGGGCCTTTGAGAGGTAACAAGGAGCCCCGTAAGAGTGACACCTGAAGCCAGCAGCCCTTCGGCCACGCGACCACCCAGGAAGGGCACACCCTGTGAGGAAGAGGCTCTCCAGACACCAGACCTGCTGGCACCTTGATCCTGGGCCTCTCAAACTGTAAGATGGCGATTTCTGTTGTTTCTAAGCCACTTAGTTCCTGGTCTTTTGTTACAGCAGCCTACGTAGACTAAGACGTTCACCAACGGTGAGTGAGCGCCTTGGCGTCATTTCTTACGGCACGATCGTTTATAATTAGCAAGGTAAAGAGTTGAGGCTCTCCGGCATGGAGGCATAGCCCTTAGACTCTGGAAGAACACCACGGGACAAGAAATGCATGTAACAAGTGTAGCGGGGGTGTTGCTGGAACAGTGTCAGCTTCAGGCGATTACGGGCTACATTAGGGAAGCCGTCGGGCCGCGGTGAGAGTGAACACGTTTTCTGTCCAGGCGCGCCTCCGCAACCGAACAGGGAGAACAGTTTTACGTGTTCCATAGCGCAGCCTGTTACTCCCAACAGTAGAAGAATTAAAAGTTGATGTTTCTTTACCCAGAAGGCTAGTTAAATGCTCATTTACCTAGAATAAATGCCCTTGATGTTTTTCTTGCATGATTCTTCTGACAAAACTCAAGACAACTAGAAAACAAGTAAACCTTGACATGCCAACACGAAGCTGGTACCTGACAAGAAGTAGGTTACTATTAAGGAACAGCACCCCCCGCACACACGTCAGCCCCGGAGGCCCACATACGGTGGGGTCCCTAGGCATCATCCCTCGCCATCAGGGGTTGCAGGAACAACCCCGCTGTCCCTAAGATGCACACCAGGATGAAAACCCACAGGAAAATACGATCGATTACCATGGCGATGTACTTCCAGTCATCTTGAATCTGAAAAACAAAAATGAAAGTGGAATAAGAAAGACAGAAAGGGGGAAAACAAAGCAAATGTTTTCTACGACTTCCAAAAGTTCGTAGAAAAATGGAATCGACACGCGTTTAGGCAGGTCACGCCAGGGTCCTGCGGGGCTGGAAGCCATATGGTGATTGAGGTTCATCCAGAAAACCACAGAACACCCGAGACTCTGAGGTGCTAGAGGGCTGGGGAGAGCGGATTGCAGTGTGTTGCGGCCCTGTCCATCATGTGCACGTGCGGTCATGAGAGTATCAGCTTATTTATTTATTTTTTAAGAATTATTTTACTTAACTTTCTTCCTTCCTTCCTTTCTCTCTCTCTCTCTCTCTCTCTCTCTCTCTCTCTCTCTCTTTCTTTCTTTCTTAATTTGATCAGAGAGGGACAGAGTGAGAGCAAGCTGCAAGAGAGAAAGAGAAATGAGAAAGCAAGCCACCAGGTCTGGGACTTGAACTGCGGTCAGCCATGTGGGAGTCCAGCATCCTTAACCACCAGGCCACCTGCCGGCCCCTAGTATCAATTTATTTTAATGCCAAAGAAAAAAGGAAAAACTGACATCCATGCAGTGTTTTTCCTAATATGCATTTCCATAACCTTTTAGAAGATCCCCCTCATACATTTTCAATATCAAATACGTAATAAACAAGTAACCATTTTCTGCCCAATATGGGAGAAACCTATTTTCTTTTTTTTTTCTGATTTATGGAGGCTGAGGAAGTCTACCATTTTCAAGTTCTTCTTTATGCCGGAGAGAAATGGGTATAAAATATTGGCCATATTAGCTATTTCAACTCAGAAATTTCTTACTGTCTCCATAGCCTGGTGTTTTCTACATCGAATTCCAATTTTATAATGTTAGTGAGGCCAGTTATTTGACTCATGCCTTCCTAGGAGGGTTCTGGGCCTTAGACCGGCCAGTACAGGTCCCATGTCACTCCCCATTGTTTCAAATACAGTTTGAGAAGCTAACTTCATCTTCACATCTGTTCCCGAAACAAAGCGCGTGGGGCAAGCGCAGCATGGTCCTCTCTCTCCCCCACTGTCCCCTCCGTGATGTCCAGTTGGCCACATGCCATGTTGCATGGCAAGGCAGTGTGGACTACCGCACGGCTGCAGGACAGGCTGACCGTCAGGGGTCACTGCTGACCGTAAGGGGGCAGATGGAGGAAGGAGCGAAGCTAATTGTGGACAATTGGGCTTCAATTTGGGCTCGGACGAGGAAGGAGCATTGTAAGGTCATTATCCTCCTAGACGATTCAGAAGGCAGAGAAACCGTAATTGAATCGAGGAAGAGAGAGGCCATGAATCAACTGATCTTGAAGCAATAATCACATAATGAAGAGGCAGCATGTAATTTAGTAATTTAATTAAGTACACTGAAATGGGGCTGGGAGACAGAGAGATTTTATTTCACCGTTATGGTGACTCTAAGAAGTCAGAGGTAAAATGAGCATGATAATGCCCTGTTTGTTTGCCATGAGGTGCTTGATTTGAATAGCTAAGACTGGTTTCCAAGGGCTTCCAATACACCATAGCCGGTGTGATCCCTGCCTGTCCCCACCAGCTACACCTAAGGCTCCGGGACACGGGTGGGGATGAGAGGTGGGAGACACATTGCGACTGTAGTTCCAGCTCCGTTTCCCGGGTGTGTGAGGATCTGGATCCCGTTCCCTCATCCATAAGATGAGGATGAATAAGCGCTTACTACAGGGTTGTTTAAGCACAGGGTCCTAATGAATTATAGTATCTGCTGATACTTATGTCAGTTTTGCATGACCCTTATCTAAGTATAAATCGGTTTCTGATAGCAGTTACCATGGGTGGGTATGGTTTTGTTAGAAGTTTATTAACTGGGGCTAGCAGGCGGCGTGGTGGTTAAGGTTTTGGATCCCCACATGGCCAACCATGGTTCAAATCCTGGACCCTGTGGCTGGTAAATCACACTGGGCACATGTGTGTGCGTGCCCGAAATCCGTGGAGGAAAATGAGGGGGAAAGGATCATGGCCTGTCCATCCTCCCTGGGGGGTGATTTCTCACTTTCCCTCTCTCTGTCTCCCTCTGGTGAGCACATGCACGCTATGGCAAAAACCTTAAAAGTTTTTTCTACTTAGAGACAGGTACTTTCAACAGGGTCTCGGGGCAGTCCTTCCCTCGGCCTTCCCAGCCAACCAAGGTTGCGGGTGTGCACCTGGTGTGGCATAGGTGCTGAGGAAGCCCAGAGGGGAACGTGAGCGGGTGGGGTTTGAGATACAGAGACTGAGACACGCAGGAGGCTGGTCGAGACAGTAAAGGGGACTTGAGTAGGGGTCTAAATCAGTTAGAAAGTGCTCCCAGAAAAATACAAATAGCACGTGCAATTTTCATGTATTCTATTTATAAAGAATTCAATCTTGCCAACATATAGCAAGAAAAAAAAAAAAGAAAGAAAGAAAAGGAAGTGGAGAGGCCAGATGGCACAGCGATGAAACGCAGTGACCCCTGAGGCTGGCCCGTGCGGGCAGGATCCAAGCTCATGTCCAGAGACGTCCCTGAGTACTCTGAGCACGCACCTGCCGTGACCTGGCGCTAGCTGAGGCTGCTGTGGATGGCGTCATCAAGACCCTGTTGGGAGGGGGTCTCTATTTTTCTCTGTCTCTCACTCTCGTGAAATAAGACGGCAGAAATGTAACCAGATAAGACAGTGATGACAACACATGTAAAATAATAACTCATCACACGAAGGTCAGGCTCTGATTGGAGGGGATGAAACTGCACACACGTCAATCAAGCAGAGCAAGCACATTCCAGATGGTTAGTGCCACCCACCGAGCCGCGCTCTGTGCCCTCCTGCAGGGCCTAGGAAGCAGCGTGTCCAGTGAGCCAGCCACAGAGGGGTCGGCGTCAGAGCGACCATCCATAGAGTGCTCCCGCGGGACCCTGCGGTCCCCAATTCATTTCTAATCTGGTAACCCAGCCCTAGCCCCAGCTCTGAGCTCGAGTGTTATTAAACTCCTCACTAACAAGACCACAGGTGGGGGTTAGCAGGTGGCATGGTGGTTAAGGTGCCAGACTCCCCCACGGCCAACCATGGTTCAACTCTCAGACCTGGTGGCTTGCTTTCTCTCTGTCTCTCTCTCGTCTCTCTCTCTGGTGAGCACATGTGTCCTATAGGAAAATTTAAAAAGTAATAAATAAATAAAGACCAAGGGCAAGCATGGGATGACCAACGTGAACAACTTAAAAAGAGAACAGCCAGGGCAGGTGGACACTAGGACACCCCTGTCCCCAAAGGCCTGGTGAGCGTACCCAGGGATGGTCATTCACAGGCTCCCACACCCACAGCAGTTGGTACTGTGAAAATAACCTGAATTTTAGGCTATTTTCAGTTAAAACAGGAAATTAAAATTTCTGGAAAAAAAAAGGGGGGGGGTGTAAACAGAGTACCCGTCACTCAGTAAGAGGTAAAGGCTCCTCAGAATGGTCTGTTTTCTCTAAGTACTGAGAGGGCATCTTTATTTTCACACATGCTATCTTCTCAGGTGGTAATCTAGTGGCCAGATTTCCACTTTGTGGAAAAAAAAAAAAAGTGGGGGCATTGAGCACTGGCCCGAGGTGGGCACTGGCTGCCCTTTGAGATGACCTTGCGTCACAAGTTTGCCACAAGCCCTACTACTCCCTATTGCTGACCTCAGGTCCTTTCACTAATCTACCTGCCTTGTATTTAGGCTTGAGAGGTTCCTTAGTTTTTGTTTGTTTCTTTGTGATTTGTTTTTATTTGTTTTTAAAGACAGGGTCTTGCTGTGTTGTGCAGAGTGGCTTTGCAATTCTGTCTCAGCCTCCTGAGTAGCTGGGACCATAGGCATGGGCATTCATGCTGGGTTTGTGACTTCCCTTTTAATTTTTTTCCCCCACACAAACAAAGAAAAGATTCTTGGAACCTTCTGAAACTCTTAACACCTTGAATGGTGCTATAGTTTGCACACGTTCCTCAACAATCCATGTGTTGGAAACTTGATCCCTCTGCCCTCGTGAACACATGAATCAATTCTTGGATTAGCCTGTCATCTTGGGAGTGGGCCGGTTAACCCCAGGGTGGGCTCGTAACGCGAGCTGCCTTCTTGTGCACTTTTCCGCCCTCCACTTTGCCTTCACAGGATGAGCCACACCCTGGGACTGCCCAGTCTCAAGAACTGGAGTTGAAGAAATGACACTTTATAAATACCCAGTCTGTGCCATTCAGTTACAGTAACTGTGGAGAGTGCTTTAAGACATAAGGTGTCTAGTAAACCAATTCTGGAATAGAGGAAATTTCTTTTTCTTTTTTTTTTTTTGGAGAGGTTTTTTTTTTTTTTTGCTTTAGGGGGCATGCACTCGCCAGACAGATGCTATAGGGTGCATGCACTCGCCAGACAGAGAGAGAGGGACAGAGAGTGAGAAATCACCCCCCACAAGGGGGGGATGGCCACGCCATAATCCCTTCTCCTCCATTCTCTTCTCGGGATCTTGGGCAGTCACACACACACACCTGGCACAAGCCACCGGGTCTGGGACTCGAACCACAGTCAGCTACATGGGAGTCCAGCGACATAGCCATTATGCCAACTGCTGGTCCCAGAATAGAGGTAATTTCTAATAGCCTGGCAAAGGCAAGAATGTGAGTACTTAGATCTCAGTCTTTAATAATTAAAACTAATAATGATTCCTTTAACTGTGATAAAGGGAGGGTGAAGCACGTCTGCAGAAGTTCAGCTGAGACAACAAGGGTGTTTCACCGATCGTGTACTTCATGTCTGATGCAATAGTACCTGACTTTTTAGCCAAATGACGGCTCAGCTGGAGGTCTGGACCGTGAATGTCACAAGAGGTGCTCACAGTTGCACAGAGGGGTGGGGAGAGGAGGTGAGGGCAGGGGTGGCTCGCTCCCTCCTGTCACACCTACTTTGGTATGCCATCCACCGCTGAGTAAGAGGCCCCAGACGCTTCCCCCACGACATTAATTACCTACAGCGCATCCGGAGCTGAGAGGATCTGCTCTTCGCTAATAAACAGCTATGGTAGAGCCCGTTAATTTTACAGTCGATTTTCTTATGAAATGATTGGGCATGATCCCGGTAGCCTCAGAGGTCTACAGAGGGTCACGGAGTGGCCTGGCACCTGACATCATTGGGTATAAGCCTTGCCCATTCTTACTAACAGGCCTCAGTTCTAGCATCAGACTTCCGGGGAAAAAACGAAGTTATCCAGTGGCCAGTAGACATATTAAAAAAGAGCTCTGGGCCAGCCTGGTGGTGAAGGGGGATGGATTCCCCATGGCCAAGCACAGTTTTGAGTCATGGACCCGGCGGCTTGAAAAGCACCGTGAGCACATGTGTGTGTGCCCACAATACTGACAGGAAGGGCGGTTGGAGGAAAAGGGAGTGTGGCATGACCACACCACGTGGAAGTTCTTATGTTCTCTCTCTCTCTGGTGAGTGCACGTGCCCTTTGGTAAATTAAAAAAGAAAAAAGCGGTAAGGAGACCTCAAAGACATCGTGTTGACGAAGTCAGACGGGAGTGTATACTGTGCAACTCCATCTTTATGACGTTGAAGAGCAAGTCGAACTGGTCACTGTGCAGGAGGGCAGGGCAGTGGGTACCAACCACGGAGGCGTGCTGACGAGGAGAGGGCATTGGGGCGCTTCCTGAGGCGCTGGGGGAGTTCTGTAGCCTCCCCCAGATCATGGTTACATGGATGTATAGGTAGTGGCATTATTTTCCTGTTTAATTTTGCTGGAGGGTGTGTGCGCTCACTGGAGAAAGACAGAGAGGGAGAAAGCAGCCCCGTGGGCCACAATCCATTTCCCTCCATTTCTCCATCCTTTCAGGATTTGGGGCACAAATGCACACATGCCCAGTGTGTCGTCTGGCCTCCAGAACTGGGATTTGAGCTGTGTAGTCAGCCATGTGGGATCCAGCTCCCTTAAAACACCAGGCCCCAGTGCTGGCCCCATAACATAAAATTCATTGATCGTACACGCCACGTAAATTATATCTCCGTGGGGAAAACACACTTAATAGAAAGTGAAAATGAAAACGTAACCTCGGCTGATCCACACTAAGTGGGGTCATCTGGCCTCATGGCCTTCTCTACTCTAGGGCAATCCCTCTTGGCATCGAGTGTGTGAATGGCCCAGCCTGCCGGGTAGCCTGGTGGCAACTTCAGGGCACCATACACTCCCAAGTTTTCGCATCCCTTTTACAGGTGGAAGACGTGCTGGCCGAGGTGAAGGAACGCCCACTGCCAAGGCTCGAACACAGGCCTCTGACTGCTGAGTCGAACTTCTAAACCTGCAGCCTAGACCCCGCGCCTCCAGGAGCCCCTAAATGTTCGCCGAGAGAACGAACCACCGAGGTCGTCGCACCCGTACCCTTACCTCCTTGGCTTCATTTTGAGCTCTCATGTTTTCAGCAATGTACTTGACGCTCTGGATGGCTTCCTTCATCTCCGGCGACAGAGCGGAGAGGGACAGCACAGCGTCCACAGACTCGGAGCTGGAGCTCCTCGCGAGGTTGGCACTGAAGTTGGAGACCTTCACCCTGCGGTGGTGGCAGTAGCCGCACACCCCGTCCCGGCACGGGTAGCCTTCCTGGCAGCCTTTGGACTCGGTGCGGCCGAAGCAGTTGAGATTGGCGAGCTCGGCGCCGGACAAGGGCCTGGGCGTCTGGCCGCTGCCCTCGCTGCCTGCCGGCCTGGTCATGAACATGACCCTGGGCAGCAAGTTCAGGAACACGGCCTTCACCCAGGCAGGCATGGTGTGCGTGGTGGGCGTGCGGTAGTGCACATTCAGCACGAAGACGGTGATGACGATGGACAGGGTCACGAAGATCATGGTGAACAGCAGGTACTCGCCGATGAGCGGGATGACCAGCGAGGTGGACGGGATGGTCTCGGTGATCACCAGCAGGAAGACCGTGAGCGAGAGCAGCACGGAGATGCAGAGGGTGACCTTCTCGCCGCAGTCGGAGGGCAGGTAGAAGACCAGCACGGTGAGGAAGGAGATGAGCAGGCAGGGGATGATGAGGTTGATGGTGTAGAAGAGCGGCAGGCGCCGGATGTACAGCGAGTACGTGATGTCCGTGTAGATCTCCTCGCAGCAGTTGTACTTGATGTCGTGCTTGTAGCCCGGCGCCTTGATGATGGCCCACTCGCCGCTCTCCCAGTAGTCCTTGAGGTTCATGGAGGAGCCGATGAGCACCAGGTCGATCTTGGCCTTGTCGTAGGACCAGGAGCCGAACTTCATGGTGCAGTTTTGGTAGTCGAAGGGGAAGTAGGTCACGTCGATTTTGCAGGAGCTCTTAAAGATGGCCGGCGGGATCCACGTCACTTCCCCCGTGTACTTGAGTAAGGCTTTGGTCTTGTCGTCCACCTGGAAGTCCCCAACAGCACTGCGGAGACAGGGGGCGTGACAACGCATGTCACCCAGTCGGCTTCTCAGGCCACCAGCAGGTAAAGGGCACCGACACGTGTAAAAGTGGGTCGTGAGGGCAGAGATTGCTGTAAGAGGTCGTCCGGTTCGCTGCCCCATTTCCCAGGGGGCACCGAGGCTCACCTGGCCCCCACACCCTCCGGGGCATGTCACTGCTTCATTCCCCAACACACAGCTCAGGCCTGCGATTTACAGACACCCAAACACCAGAACAAGACTTTCCCCGCCTGGACCTAAAGAAACGGGATGACAATCGTCATCCTGCAGCCAGGTGTCCAGGCAGCCTTCGGGGACATGTGCCACCCCTGTTCTGTGGTGCAGGCCTTGTCAGCGTCTCCCTTCTTGGTCTCCACTAGGCATCCGGTGTGTATGTGAAACCAGAGTGCGGAGCTGGGAGGGGCCACGGCGTCCCCCCACCATCTCTCCTTCCCTTCAGCTCTGCACATGGTGGCTCTTAATTTTTTAATTTTATTTGCTATAGGGTATGTGCACTAACCAAGAGAAACACACAGCTAGAGAGAGAGAGAGAGCGCGCGTGTGAGAGAGCACCGCCGCGGTGGGTGGCCATGGCACAGTCCCTTCTCCGTTTCTCTTGGGGTCTTGGGCATGCATGTACACACACCTGGCGTGTTTCCAGGACTTGAAACACGCAGCCACATGTGGGATCCAGCCACCTTAGCCTTGCCCCGCTGGCCCCACACCTGACTGCTTTTAAACAGAAACACATTTTCCTTAGAATAGTCTGGCCGTGCAGCAGCAGGTCGGGGCTGACTCAGCACCGTGTTATGCGTTTGGCGTTCCATCTGCAGTGGTCAGATGGGTCACCTGAGAGCCGGGCCGGCCCTCGGAGCAGCGGCCCTGCCCAGCCAAGGCTCTTGACAGGCCCTCAGGCCAGCCCTGCTGGCTTTCTCGGCAGTCTCATTGTGAAGGCATTCATGAAGAGCTCAAAGTACCCAACCCAAGCGTCGAGGAGCGCTGGCACGGGTGCTGTTGGACAGGAGCCCGTCCAGGGAGACCAAGGCTATGTCCTGGCACCGTCCTCTGCAGCCTCTCGCCCGCCCTTCCACATGTGCCTCAGACAAATAGGACAATCTTTTTTAAGAGAGAGATTGCAGCTATAAGGTGCACAGGCTCACCAGAGAGACAGAAAGCAAGAAATCACCCCCAGGGGGAATGGCCACGCCACCATCCCTTCTCCATTCTCCTCTCAGGATTTTGGGCACACACGCACACATACCCAACCTGAGTTTTAAGTCGCCAGGTCCAGGACTCGAACCACAGTCGACTACATGGGAGTCCAGCAGCGTAACCATCACGCCATCTGCTGGTCCCCCAGGACAATCACTTTTAATGAAGGATTACTGTCCAAGACACTGCCTGCCTTACTCCGGTGGGTTGCTTTGCCGCCAGGGGGACCTGCTGGGTTTGCGCGTTTCAGCCCCACTTCACTCCTGCTGTGTCCTCAGTTTCCCTCAAGGGGTCATTCTAGCTCCTGGCTCCAGGAAGAAGGGAGGGGTGGGAGAGGGACCTGCCAGCTGTCATATGGCACAGCACCGGCTACATGGCGGGCGTGTGGTGGTAGATATTTGTTGACCAAATGAATGATCAGAAATAAATGAAGATCTCACCTCTACAGGGTGCTGAGAGCTGGCAGGCAGCAAGCGACAGCAGAGGCAGGAGGGTTCTGAGCCAGCGAACTGCTGGGCTTCGTGAACGAACTAACACGGAGAAGGTGAGTGCGAATGGCCGGCTGGGGCATCGCTACCGCAGGGGCAGAGCGGGAACGTAGTGGGCTGAAGTGGGCGAGTGGTCTGAGAAACCACAGTGTAGGCTTTTACAATCTGCTGCACAGCACAGTGGTTACGGGGGCCAGACCCCAGACCCCACATGGCTGACCTAGTTCCTGCAGCCCAAAAAGCCATACCGGGCCTGCGTGTGTGCCCCAAATCCAGGCAGGATGGAGAAATGGAGAAGGGATTGTGGTGTGACCATGCCCCATTGGAGGATGCTTTCTCACCAGCTTTCTGCTTTAAAAGCACAAAGAGAGGCTTTTAAAAACTGGCAGGAAGATGTGTGGCCAGTTCCGGAAGAGACTTGAAGTGGCCACTGGGAAGGACTGGCCTGAGAGTGGTTCCCTGGGGGTACGGACTATCCGCTCCTTTTCCATCCTCTACCCAATGCTTCTCAAATGCTGCTGGGACTCAGCCACCCGGACTGGCCGGGATCACTGGGCCCAGGGCGCTTGCCCAGCTCTGCACGTGGCCACTCCACTTTGCCTGCTATGGGGCTGTCTATCTTCTCCCCAGGCTCAGAGCCTTTCTCAATGGGAGGATATGGGGTACGCTCGGGCAGTGGGCCCACTGCCTGATGGTAGGGCTGCAGGCTTGTTCTGGGGAGGGCCCAGAACAGAGAGAGATGGGCTGTGGCTGTCTAGTGGAGCCCCACAGCTACAGCCAGTCGCTGAACCCACTCCGAGCCTGCCTCCGCCAC
>NW_006159539.1:1832631-1836061 GCF_000334495.1 Tupaia belangeri chinensis | reverse complement strand
GGGCCCCCTGCCTGATGGTAGGGCTGCAGGCTTGTTCTGGGGAGGGCCCAGAACAGAGAGAGATGGGCTGTGGCTGTCTAGTGGAGCCCCACAGCTACAGCCAGTCGCTGAACCCACTCCGAGCCTGCCTCTGCCACACATCCACTGAATGAAGTCGCCTGAGTACCCTGGGCCTCATTCCTCACCTGTGAAATGGAACCCCCAAATCAGCGGGCCCTCACAGCCCCCAGGACAGCTCCATGAAAGCACATGCTCTGGATCCCAGCCCTTACCCATGGACCTGGTATTTCTGTGGGGCAGGACCTGGGGACAGGTACTGACATTGTTTGGCTAATCTAGCAAAAGGGGCTGGCCCCATGGCACAGCAGTAATACAGACTGCTCGAGAGAAGCCGGACCCCACATGGCCACCGAGGTTTGAATCCCAGCCTGGGTGGCCTGAAGCACCCCAGGCATGTGTGCAAGAACCCAAGATCTGATGGGCTGGAGGCGTGGAGGAAGGGGATCACGGTGTGGCCGGGTCCTGCAGAGAGTGCTACCCTCATATATGCACATGCGTGGAAGAAGAAGGGGACGAAGAAAATGCTTTCAGTGCAGGAACCTGTGTATTTAAAAAGCTCCTTGGTAACCATGCGGTCTGCACATGCGGCCGGGACCTGGCCAGGACCCTCATTCTCTTTCAGAGGGCGAGGAGGGAGCCGTTCACCCTGCTCCCATCTGCAGATGCTGCATTCAAGGCCCTTCCTAGCATCTCGGGACCTCCCTCCCCCTGCCTACCAGGGCTTATGTCTCGCGGTCCAGCCTGGGAGGTCAGTTTGGTTGCCAGGGCATTCTCTGCTACCTCCGTGAGCCCTCCCCTGCTCCATCTCCCTTCTCTGAGTCCTATGCGACCTTCCAGACCCACTCCGATGGCCGTTCCTTCCCTGGTGCTTTTCCTGACGTCACTCCTCTGGCCACATGGGGACCCTCGAAAGCCACTCTGCACGTGGCTAGTGCTGTCTGGCCTCTCTAGAACCTGCCAGGGAGTAGATACTGAAGAAATACCCACAGAGTGAGCCCACGAACAGAGCTCTCTTGGGAAAGGCCACTGCAGACCTGGCTGCAGGCACGGGCTGTGGGCCGCCCTGGCTGCCAGCCCTGAGCGGGGCACCTGCTCTTACTTGTTATACAGTACGATGTCCGGCTTCCAGATCTTCTGCGCAGGGACACGCATGAACTCCGCCCCATCGTAGTCAGAGGGGTTCCACTTCAGCTTGTAGTCGTTCCAGATCTAGGGGACCAGGAGGAGGAGAGGAGACAGCCAAAGGACCAGTGTCAGCCGGTCTGACACCGCCCATCCCTGGAGTCTCCCCACCGTGACCCCTACCCCACCACAGCGGGTCATGACCTGCGGCCACGCTGCAGGCCCTGCTGGCCCACTCTTCACAGAGTGCAGCGGCTGTCTGCAGGCCCTCTGGCTCTTCCAAGGCGGTGGGCAGGCCTAGCCCCAGCAATCAAGGACAATTAATGCTTCCTCCAGTCACCACTGGGGCCAGGGCCAGGGCCAGGCCTTGACACCCCTGAGGCAGCTCTCCAGGGCATTTTCAGGCCAGCCCCCACCACAGCCCAGTAACAGGGCACTCTGCATCTCACGCCACCTTTCATGCCTTGGGGCGAAGCAGGGCTGGCCTCTGAGAGTCCCACTGAGAGGGGACCATGATTCCAGCAGGGCCCGAGGACTGCGAGTGCAGAGCCCGCAGAGCCAGACCCCTGAGGGAGATGCAGGGCTGTGGTCACGGAGCCAACGTTGCACTCAGGTGCTAGGTGGGCGCTGCTCACCACATCAGGCCTGGCAGCCTCTAGGGACAAAGGCTTGTGTGCTGAGTGCTCTCCCGCTGACTGGCAGGGGGTCACCCTCAGTCCAGTGGGCCCTTCTGTGGACGGGAGAACGGCCGAAGCCAAAGTCACTAGCCTCCTTGGGAACAGGAAAGCCCAGCCCCTACTCCAGTCTTATCCAGGACAGCAGCACCTCATTCCGACGAGGGGAGGAGTCTGGCAAGAGGCAGGGGAGCAGGTGAGCTCAGGCTGCCCTGGAGGTGGGATGGGGCTCTATCCCTAGGTCTGCCCCATTCTGTCCTGTGGGAGTGAGGTCTCTCTTGCTCTGTCTCCCCCCGCCCCCAGCCTGCGGACTGTCCATCTGGGACTTGCAAGGTGGGCCCTACAGTCCTTCCAGGGGGCGCTGCAGAGCAGTGTGTGTCCCTCCAAGTCCCAGAAGACACAGGCCCCAGGATCTGGGTCTATGGCCTGCTCTTTGGGGCTTTCTTGGTTCAATGACAGCAAATAAAGCAGTCACCAGCAGGGGGCAGCAGTGCCTGTGGCCAGACACTCACTTGCTTCAGCCACAGGTTGGTCTCCATGATCTGGTTCACTTCATCCTGGAAAGAGGAGGGCAGACGCTGGTCTCCGCTGGCAGGCTGCAGCAGGAGGGGCTCCCCGAGATCCCACACCCCACGGCCACTGCGTGGCTCCGCACTCACCACCTTCACCAGCTGAGACATGGACACCTCGAACTGGATGATGACTGGGTCGGACACGTTGGCCACGGGCCGGATGATCTCGTTGTAGTCCTCAAACAGCCGCTCAAACAGACGGTGCTCGGCCTCCGAGGTGCGGGCCACTGCGGGGGCAGCCGGGTGGGTTCTCATCCCCCACCAGGGACATCACCCACCTGCCGGGTGTGTTCTGTGGAAGCCCAGACCTGCAGGCTAGCCCCATCCCTTCCAGTTACAGGCTGGGAAACCGAGGTTCGGGAGGGACAGAGTCCACCAAGCCACGTGCATTCAGCGAGAAGCTTAGTGATTCCAAGCCTGAGCCCTGGTTAAATGTGTGCCCGTCCTCAAGCTGTGTGAGCTCGGGCAAGTGGCTGCGCCTCTCTGGGTCTGTTATCTGTTAAGGTAAGGAGCAGGGAGGCTCCACCTGGAAGGGTCTTTGAGTGGGGTGCCCAGCCCTGCCCCTCCTGTGGTGGGGAGCTCTAGGACCTTAGCTTCCCTTCCCTTTATTGTCGCCATGGGGCGAGGGGCAGGTGCACTCTGCCTAGGCCCCTGGGGAGGCGGCCAGTCCACCCCAGCCCATGGGTTCTGCTCCAACGTGGTGCGGTCTGCAGCCCAGGGCTGGGACTCCCTGGGGCTAGGCCCCCTAAGAGGTGAGGCACCCACACTGCACCAGTGACCTTAGGGCTGCTGCTGAGGCGCACACCCGGATCAAAGACCCTTCCTCCCGGTTCCTAAGCCACCCTGCCCCGGAGGTGAGCGGTCTTGGCTGTCGCTCTCACTGGCAGTCTCGGGTCGTGGCATGGGGCGCGCCCTTGGGGAAGTCTGACCCAGCTCTTCAAGTCCGAGACGGGGTTTTAGCTGCCCCTGCCCTCCAGAAGGAAAGGGGCAGCTCCGCGGGGA
>NW_006159539.1:1830114-1831958 GCF_000334495.1 Tupaia belangeri chinensis | reverse complement strand
TGCCCGCCGCTGCTGCCAGGCGGCCACCCTCGCCCCGGGCCGCGAGCAGCCCCACAGAGGGCCGCCGGGCATTGGATCAGGCCCCAGCGGGGACCGACTCACCGGGAAGAACAGGGGCCCGTCTCTGTCCCCAGCTTCCGGGGCGCGTGGGCTCCTGCAGGGCGTTGGGGACCCGTCAGCTGCAGCTGGTGACTGCAGGAGCGCCTCTAACCCTCAAACGAGGCCTCAAGTTACTCGAAGCTGTTAGTATATTTTTCAGTCGCTACGGAGCGAGTTGATCCTTCCTGAGGCCGGGTGCTGCTACCCGGAGATTTTTACACTATTCTCTCTACTTTAGACTATGTTTGCAACGTCCTTTAATATAGAGAAAAAAGCGAGGCTTTAAGGGGGAGCACCCGGAGAAGGCAAGGGGCTGGCCGTTGCAGAAGCCCCCAGGTCCCCGGCGGTCTGCGGTTCCCGGGTGTACTAGAAATGGGCAGTGAGGGGGCTCCGTGGGCCCTTTGGCCTCTGAGCAGTCCCCAGAGACGAGGGGCGGAGATACGCCAAGGCTTTCTGGATGCGTTTTCGTTTTTTGGAGAGGGGCGGTTGCGTTTTTCCGTAGACACAGGTAAGACCCGCATCCCAGCTGTCCACTGGTTTTCTTGCTGCGCAGCCCGGCGTGGGGATTGGTGGGGGCGATGGCCAGCTGGGCTGCGCTGTCCCCCATGGCCTTGCGGGTCTTGGAGGAAACGTCGTGATCCATCTCAGCACAGGAAGACTTACTGCCCATCAGCGGCGCTCCCAGCTCCGACGCTGTGGCCCAGGGGCTTCCGGAAGCCCGGCCAGCATGTGCTTTGTCTCGTTGCTCTTGTCACCCACGTTGGGCATCAAGGGCCCGCCCTTCCCTCACCGCCCATTGCCAGATGAGCGTTCTTGGGTTACTGTGGCCCTGACCGCTGTGTGCACACAGGTTAGCAAGTGCTCACCAGTGGCTGAGTCCAGAGCCGGGCGTCTGCCGGATTTTGGAACCCGAGTGTTGGAGTGCAGAGTGAGAGCCTGCAGTGGCAGCAGCTCGGCCCAGCAGGCCGTGTCCCCTAAGGATGGGGAAGTCCCAATGACAAGTGGCTGCCATCCGTTTGCATTCTGAAAACCCAAGGGACTGCAGCGTTTGGTACAAAAACAGGCTGGTCTTGTTCCCAGAAGCTCCAGTCCTCCCAGAAACAAAAGGTGCACTTTTGCCCAGGACTGGTATGCTTGGTGTCATTCCATTCTTGAGCACTGTCCCTTGCCAGCTTGTCCTATGCGACATACACTTTTGTAAATTGGTTAAGTAGGGGTGAGTCCTCGCAGCTGAACACTGTTCATCCTCCTCCTCCTCCCCCCTGCAAATAAAGTTCTCGTGCAATTAAAAAAAAAAAAAAAAAGATCTGGCCCTTGAATCTCCTCCACATCCTGTTGTCGGTACCTCTGGTTTTCCACCAGGTACGCTTAATTTTGACATGTTGGTCTGCCCGGTGCCAGATGCGCTTTTTGGTCCTCTTTTTGACAATCTTGGGTTTCACGCAAGGTCTGAGGATGGCCGTCACCTCTATAGACAGCACTGAGAAGGGAGCTTGATGTCTCTTAAAATGGGCGAATTTTAGGGTATGTAAATTATACCCTAATAAAGTTGTTTTTTTAAAAAAACTCAACAGTAAGAAAACTAACAAGGGGGGAGTTTTGTAGTTAACGCTCTTTTTGTTATTCAGCATAATTTGAGGCTCCTTTATTATTTCTGGAATGGGCTGTTTCCTTCTATCTAAACCAAATAAGATATTTTGTAGGATCCAGAAAATCTTTTTTTTTTTTTTTTTTTGGCAGGTTTT
>NW_006159539.1:1825993-1830050 GCF_000334495.1 Tupaia belangeri chinensis | reverse complement strand
AGGGGGGATGGTCACGCCGCAATCCCTTCTCCTCCATTCTCCTCTCGGGATCTTGGGCACGCACGCACACGCACCCAGCGTGAGTTTTAAGTTACCGGGTCCGGGACACAAACCGCGGTCGACTACGTGGGAGTCCAGCGACATAGCCATTACGCTAACTGCTGGTTTCCCAGAAAATCTTTTTAAAAATTGTGGCCCCAGAGGCCGGGTGGTTGAGTGTGTTGTATTCCCACATGGTCAACTGGTTTGAGCTCTGGACCTGGGGGCTTGCTTTCTCATTTTCTTTTTCTCTCTCACTTTCACTCTGTCCCTCTCTAATCAAATTTAAATTAAAAAAATTTAATAAAGTTAAATAAAATAATTCTTTAAAAAATTGTGACCCCTATTTAAAACTTTTTCATTTGCCCGGCAAAAGTCCCTCCTTGGGAAAACAATGCAAATCCCAGCTGCAGTGACATTTGTATCCAGGTTATCTGAAGACCCCTCAAAAGTCAACAGCAAGTCTAGGCAGGTACGAGGGGTCTTGTTGGAGTGATGCAGATGTTCTGAAGCTGGGTTATAGTAAGCTTACTAGACCTCATGGACTTGTACCCTTAAAATGCGTGAATTTTGGGAACCAGCAGTTAGCGTAATGGCTATGTCACTGGACTCCCACATAGTCAACCGCGGTTCGTGTCCCGGACCCGGTGGCTTAAAAAAAAAACTCACGCCAGGCGCGTGTGTGTGCGTGCCCAAGATCCAGAGAGGAGAATGGAGGAGAAGGGATTGTGGCGTGACCATCCCCCCGGGGGGTGATTTCTCGCTTTCTGTCTCTATGTCTCTCTCTGTCTGTCTGGCGAGCGCATGTGCCCTACAGTGAAAATCTCTCCAAAAAAAAAAAAATTAAAAAAAAATGGGTGAATTTTATGGTATGTAAATGATAGACCTCAATAAAGTTTAAAAAAAAAAAAAACAACCAAGAATACAACCTAGTTTTTAAAAATGAGTAAAAGAGGGGCCAGCAGATGTTGTAACGGCTACATTGCTGGACTCCCATGTAGTCAACCGCGGTTCGAGTCCTGAACCCAGTGGCTTAAACTCACGCCAGGCGCGTGTGCGTGCGTGCCCAAGATCCCGAGAGGAGAATGGAGGAGAAGGGATTGCGGCGTGGCCATTCCCCCCTGGGAGGGATTTCTCGCTTTCTGTCTCTCTGTTTGTCTCTCTCTTTCTGGTGCGCGCATGCACCCTATAGCAAAAAACTCTCAAAAAAGAGTAAAAGAATTAGACATTTCATCAATATATACAGACAGCCAAAACACACATGGGAAGATGCTCTACACCACTTGCCATTGGGGAAATACGGATTAAAATCAGGACTGTGTATCACTTCACATCCACTAGGGTGCTAACTTTTTTCTTTCTTTCTTTCTTTTTTTTACTTATGCTATAGGGTGTGTGTGCTTGCCAGAGAGAGACAGAAAGGGAAAGTGAGAACTCACCCCCGAGGGAGGATGGCCATGTGGTGAGCCCTTCCCCTCCCTTCTCCTCTTGAGATTTGGGCCCACATTCACATGTACCTGGTGTGTTTTTCAAGCTGCTGTTTTGGGGCCAGAACTGGAGCCATGGATTAGCCATGGAAGATCCAGCTGCCTTAACCACTTTACCACCTGCTGGCCTAGACACTAGCAGTTTTAAAATTACTGTTAAGGGGCCAGCAGGTGGCCTGGTGGTTAAGGGCGCTGGACTCCCACAGGGCTGACCATGGTTCGAGTCCCAGACCTGGCAGCTTGCTTTCTCATGTTCCCTCTTCCTTTCTCACTCTCTCTCACTCTGTCTCTCTCTGGTCAAATTTAAATAAAATGAAATAAGATGGTTCTTTAATTTTAAAAAAATGCTGTTAATACAAAGCATGACCAAGTTTGCAGAGCGACCAGGTGGGACAGCAGAATGGTATAGCCACTCTGGAACGTGGCTTGATGGTTCCTTCTCAGGTCGAACATACGCTTCCTGTGGAACCCAGCAATCACACACCTGAGTTTTTCCAGGGGCATGAAAGCTTTCGCTCACACGCAGTCCCATCCGTGAATGTCTGTGAATCTATTCATGATTGCCCAAACCTGGGAACGGCCTAAGTGTGCTTCGGCATCCATCCAGTAGAAAGCAGCCCAGCTGTAGGCAGGCCCAGAGGTCCATGGCCTCCACCTGGCCTCCAGCCCAGGAGGCGTGAGGGGCGCTCTGCCAGGTGGAAGAAGCCAGCCCCTGAGGTCATGTGCTCTGTGGAGTCTATTTAAATGGGAACGGCACGCTGATGCGGGGTTTTGTTTGTTTTTAATGTTTTAGCAGAGGGTGCATGTGACTGCCAGAGAGAGGCAGAGGAGAAAGCACCCCCACGGAGAACGGTCACTCGGCAACCCCTTCTCCATCTGTCCCTCCTTTGGGGATCTGGCCACCCACGCACACGCGCCCTCTGTGTTTCTCAAGTCGCTGGTCTGGGATTCCAACCACATGGTCAGCCATGTGGAGTGCGGCTGCCTTACCCACCGGGCCTCGGGGTTGGCCCTGGAGGACATTCTGGGAAAGACTGCAAGGTAGTTCTGACGGCTAGTCTCCACAGGCTCACGTGTTGAGATTTGGTTGTGAACGCCGCTGAGACTCAGTATTTTCAGGGCGTTGGAAGGTGTGGCTTTGGGGAGCGATTGCATGATTAGGGCGGAACCTCACGGCTGACTCCTGGGGCGGGAAGAGACCCCGAGAGGCTCGCGGAACGCAGGCCCCGCTCTTCTGCCCTCCGCCATGTGGTGCAGTTGGAAGGCCCTCAGCAGACGGAGCCCCTGGACCGTGGACCCCTGAACTGTGAGTGGAATAAGCCTCTGTTCTCTTCCGTGGGCGACTCGGTGTTCCCTGTTCCTAGCACACAGGGCCCGGATGTCATGCTGGAGTGAAGGGCAGTGCTTGCCGGGGCTGGGGGGATGGAGGGGGACTGCAAGGGGACACAGGCGAGGGTGGTCTCGGCGACAGATCCTTTGTCCTGATACGCGGTGGGCACACAACTGCACGTGCTGACATCCATGAACTGTATGTTAAGTTGTCAGATTTGTTTAATAATTTAAAAAATAGAATCCTTTAAAAATAAAATCCTCCTCCATCCTACAAATATTTTGGGTGCCTACTGCGTGCGAGGCACTGGGTGAAAGCCAGTACGTGGGGGGCAGCCCCTGGAGCGTCTGGGAGGGAGACGGGCCGTCCCAGTGCCATGACTAAGGCTGAGTCATGGAGGACAGGGCCACTCCTTCCAGGTGGGTAATAAGGGACAGCTGCTCGAGGAGGGGCAGCTGGGCTTCAAGGAGGAAGCGGTCATTCGTTCGACAAACATTTATTGAGCACCTACTGTGTGACGAGCTCTGTCCTTGGCCTGGGGTCCCGCTGTGAGCGTGACAGCCCAGTCCCTGCCCTCCCAGAGCGCACATTCTTGGGGGTGAGACATGGGCGTTAAACAGGCTACCAGGTAAGGACCGCAAGCACCTCGGAGTCCCAAGGAAGGTGGTGGGTCGTGCAGTCATGGGGGAGTCTGCTTTAGGACGTGTGATTAGGGAAGGCTTCTCGGAGGAGGTGACATTGGAGCTGGGGAGCGTGGGGGAGAGGAGGTTCAGGTAGAAGGTAGAGCAGGTGCAGAGGTTCTCAGCTGAGAAGGGTCTTGAAGCACGTGGAGGGCTGGCCAGGAGAAGTGGGGGGAAGAGGTGAGGGGTGGGCTGGGGTGCCGGCAAGATGCCTGGCACGTAGTAGGTGCTGCTAGTATGCTCGTCTTTATCCCGCGCCTGGCGCAGGGAAGGAAGATAGGCTGGAATGAACCTGTCTGAATCCCCCCCAGGGTTCCCGAGGTTCCCCCAAGGAAAGGATAGTCCAGGCCGCCCACCTTGTCCTCTCGTGGCCATGGCTGGCTGGGTGGGGTTGACGGCATCTGGGGTCTCGGCAGCTGGGACCCAGAGGATGCAGCTGACTGTCCACCTGGCTGCCCAGCATCTCCGCTCATAGCCCTGGGGTCCCTCTGGCACACTGGCCATCTAGGGGCCCTCAGAAG
>NW_006159539.1:1824085-1825815 GCF_000334495.1 Tupaia belangeri chinensis | reverse complement strand
GAGCGGGGGCAGGAAGAGTCCCACGGTGCCTAGGACACACACGAACACGAACACCCACAGGAACAGCCGGTCGACCACCATGGCCACGTACTTCCAGTCCTCAATGACCTGCAGGAGACAGGGGTGGGGGGCTGTCACAGGTGCCAGGCATGGAGGTCCCTCCTCCTGAATCACACCTCCTCATCTGCCAGGAGACCTCCACCCAGGCCACAGACTTGGGGCCACACACCAGAGTGGCCAGCCTTGGGTCCAGGCAGCTCTGCCCCTCAGTGTCCTCCTACCCCACCCCACCCCCCACTATTCCCATGGTGTTGCAGGGCCTCTGAGCATGGGGGCCAGACACTAAGGGGGTGTTAATGCCGCACTGTGGGACCTGAAAACTCAATCTGGTTATCCATAAAGGGGGTTGAGGATCCCAAGACCCCTTTCTGTCATCTTCACCGCTGAGCTGGCTCTGTCCAAAGCGGGATTTGGGGCGCACCTCACCAGTGGGGACTTGTAGAACATTCGGGCATCTGGCTTAATGGGCTGCATTCCGTTAACAGCTATCGCTGTTTCTCATAATTAAATCTACTCTCCGCCACTTCCTCAGGGTCTTGGTGTCTCTCTGTCTTGCAGGCCTGGCTGGCCTTAGGGGTGCCACCACTGACTGGCCTGCTCCCTTTGCCCTGGGGTGTGCCCAGCACTGGGGCTCCCTCCCCGCATGCCTTCCTCCCTCCAGGCCGGGCTACTGGGGCCTGGCGGGGAGGGGTGCGTCGGAAGGACTCGCCCTGCGCTGGGGCTGGGAAGGCAGGCAGCGACAGGCGAGCTGACGTCAGTGACCCAGTTTGCCAGGCATCAGCGGTGTGCGTCTGCCCTCGCTGCCCTGTGTCAAGCCACCCCCTGCATCCCGTCGAACCAACACAACTGGCACCCGTCCTGAGCCGCAGTAGGCTCGCTCCCAGGCTTCCGTGGGTTTCTTTTCGACAGCCCTAAACTTAAATAGCTTTTTCTTTTTTTGGTGTGTGTGCTTCCCCCCTTTTTATATTTTGGTGCTATTTATAGTGACCAGTTAATCACCAGAGAGGGTGAAAGTGCTGAGGATGAGAAACGGCGTGGGCTGGGGTGGGGGCAGGCGTGCGCTGGGAGGGCGAGGGCCTCTTTCTCCAACTGCACGTGAAAAAATCAATCAGTGAATACATTTGCTGTGTGCTCAGGGCAGGGCCGGGCTCTGGGCAGGGCAAGAAGACATACGGATGTCAGAAAGACAGAGTGCACTGGCTCTGACCTGGGCCAGCTGCGTGACTCGGGACAACTCGGGGACCCCCTCTGAGCTTTGCTTTGCCCGTGGTAAAACGGGAGTTCTAGTGAAGCCCCTTGCCCATGGGTATTTCTGGGGGGCTGGCAGGAAGGCAGGCTGGCTGCTGGCAGGGCACCTGACACGTGACTGGAGCTGAGTAGCAATCATTACAACAGCGGGTCCTTCCTGGCTCTTCCTCCGGGGGGCCTGTAATTGAGCTAGAACCAGCAGGAGGCTGGGAGCGCCACGGTGCAGGGAGGTCTTCAGAGGAGACAGGTCAGGGTGGGTGCCAGCTCTCCTGGGGGTGCGGGAAACCATTGCTTCTCCACCTAGGATGTGCACACAGACCAGCCGGGTGCCTCCCCAGAAAGCCTGGCTCAGTCAGAATGGGTGGCCCAAGCTGTGGGTTGAGAACTCGCAGGGTCTCAGGCTGCACATCAGCATAGGGAGC
>NW_006159539.1:1812833-1824054 GCF_000334495.1 Tupaia belangeri chinensis | reverse complement strand
ACTTCCAGGCAGCTTATCTGCTGTGCTCCTCAAACCCCAGGATCTCCTGAGGGTCTGGTTAAAATGCAGATTCTGGGGCCAGCGGGTCTTCCATGGTAGACTCCACCGTTGAGTCTTGGACCACCCAGTGGCTTGAAACTCACGCTGGGTTTGTGTGTGTGTGTCCAAAATCCTGAGAGGAGAATAGAGAAGAGATTGCCGCATGGCCATCCCCTTGGGAGGTGCGCGCTCTCTCTCTCTCTCTCTCTCTCTCTCCCCCCCTCCCTCCCAGCAAGCTCACATGCCCTATAGCAAAACTTAAAAAAAAAAAAAAAAAGATTCTGAGTCAGCAGATTTGAAGGTGGAGTGTAAGAGTCTACATTTCTTTTTCTTTTTTCTAACTGCCAGAGGGAGTGTGGGGAGAGACAGGGAGACGGGGCGAAAGCACCCCATGGGGCATGGTTGTGCCTCAGTTCCTTCTCTGTGTCTCCACCCTTCCGGAGCACACAGCTGTGTGTTTTCCCAGCTACTGGGGCCGCGTGGGGGCTGACTTCCCTAGCCAATGGGCTGCAGGGCCAGCCCAGCGAGCCTGTATTTTCCACAAGCTCCGGGGTGCTGGCGGTGCTGGGGGAGGCTGGGCCTGAAGGATGGAGAGCGGTCGCTGGAGTCCCGTGTCACACAGCGCAGGGCTGGGGCTTTTCCAGCCAGCCCGCTCCCCTTCCCCTCCATGCTGACTAGTGGGATGTCCGTGCTGTCCCCCGAGAATGCAGCTGGCCAAACGGAATTGCAGAAAGAAGGATGAGATGTTCTTTCTCCATGCAGCCATGAAGCATGGGAGACCGCGTTATGTCCTAAAAGCCTGTCTGAAGGTCAGCTCCGATGAGGTGTGGAAATAAGGGCATTTGGAGTGTGAACTTGCCCTCCTGCCTGGCACAAAGCCTGCACGGAAAGGCCCAACCACTGCCATCCTGTGCTGTGTCCGGTTTTCATGCGATTGTCCCTAAAAATGTGATTTGCTAATAGGAGTCCCATGAGACACCCAAATCGAATGCTCATTCCTTTGTCCTGTGAAAGCATCTTCTTAAAAAATCTGTAATTTGGGACCAGCAGTTAGCATAATGGCTATGTTGGTAGACTCCCATATAGTTGACCATGGTTCGAGTCCCAGACCCGGTGGCTTAAACTCATGCCGGGCTCGTGTGCGTGTGTGCCCAAGATCTCGAGAGGAGAATGGAGGAGAAAGGATTGCAATATGGCCATCCCCCTGGGGAGTGATTTCTCGCCTCCGTCTTTTTGGGAAGACCACCACCCCTAAAGAAAAAAAAAAAAAAAAAAAAAAACTCTAAAAAAAATCTATAATTCTAGTCATTCCCTTTGGTCATCTATTACCCTGGCAACAATAAATATTTTTTTATTTGCCAGAGGGTACATGCATCCACCAAAGACAGACAGAGAGGGGGAGAGAGAAAACACCCCTTAATGGAGCATGGTCACACCTCAGTCCCATCTCCATTTCTCCCCCACTGGGATTTTGAGCACACATGCACACACACCCCCAGCATGTTTTCCAAGCTGCTGGGGCCAAGGGCTGGGCCGTGGCCAGCCATGTGGAATCCGTCTCTCTTAACCACTAGGCTACAGGGCTGGCCCGCCAGTACTATTCGAGTTGATGTTTCTGTAAGCCTGAAAGTTGTACGTGCTTGGGCGGGTTCCACACAAGTGTGAGGAGGACAGGGACAGGGGCCCTCATGCCCTGGCCTCCGTATTCCCTGACGGCTACAGTCTTCCTCCAGCCCACAGCCAGCCTCCCACTTCGGACACCTGCTGCTCCCTTCTGCCCAGGGCTCTCTCCAGTGCCAGGTATGCTTGCTCTGTGGGGTGGCATCACCCAGAGTGCAGGGACATTCAGGTCCCCGAGGTGACTCCCCACCCATGGGGGATGAAAACTAGTGGGTAAGTCCCCTGGCCTCCCTCCAGGGGGATGGTTCTGAGGCTTGTTCCCATGGGTGCTCAGAGGGGCTCCCCCAGGGCTGAGCCCCCGAGCCTACAGCAGCGTCCAGTTCATAACACCCTCTAGGCTTTCCTCCTCCCCGTCTCGGTGTCCTGCTTCCTCACTGTGCTCCCGGGACCACCTCTCCAGTGAGCTGCCTGCACCCAACTCCCACCTGAATCTGCTTTGGTGGAACCCAAGACAAGTGCCAAGACTTGCCTCCTCTCCGCTAACACGAAGCACAGTAAAACGCCCTTGAGTTTTGGATGCCTCGTTCAAGCGCAGACTTGGCAAGTCCCTGTCTCTCAGGAACTGACTGCTGGCAATGGAAAACCGGGGCCATTCTCTGAGCCCTTTCTGCCCGGGGCAGGGCCCGGGCTGCCACTTACACTTTGGTCCTCGTCATCACTCCGCATGTGCTGGGCAATGAAGCTGACACCCTCCAAAGCCTCCTGCACGTCCTGCCGGAACCTCCCAGAGGACCTCAGCCGGAAATCCCTGGGGGTGCCTGCTGCGTCAGTGCCAGCTGGCGACTTGGGGGCTGCAGAGGCGGGGTTCACGAAGTACATGGAGTTGGCGTAGAGGTTGCAGGGGCTGCCGGCGCCCAGGGCAGAGGCGGAGGCGACGGCCTCGGTCTTGGTTGGGTGCAGCTGGCTGGGCTGGGGGGCCCTGGCTGGGCTAGCGTTGGCGCCGGGGCGCTTCATGAAGAGGAAGGTGGGCAGCTGGTGCAGGAAGCAGCGCTTGACCCAGGGCGCCATGGTGTGGGTGCTGGGCGAGCGGTGGTGCACATTGAGCACACACACGCTGGTGACGATGGAGAAGGTGACCAGCACCATGGTGAACATGAGGTACTTGCCGATGAGCGGCACGTCCAGGGAGGTGGGCGGCACGATCTTGGAGATGAGCAGCAGGAAGACGGTGAGCGCCAGCAGCACGGAGATGCACAGCGTCATCTTCTCGCCGCAGTCGGACGGCAGGTAGAAGACCAGGATGGCCAGCGAGGTGATGAGCACGCAGGGCACGATGAGGTTGATGGTGTAGAAGAGCGGCTTGCGCTTGATGATGAAGTCGTAGGTCACGTCCACGTAGCTGGGGTCCTGCGGGTTCACCGTCCTGCGCCCCGGGAGGGCCACGATGTCCCACTCGCCGCTGGGAGTGAAGTCGTCCATGCTGGCGGTGGGCTCCATGAGCACCATGTCGATCTCCGTGTGGTCGTAGGTCCAGGAGCGGAACTTGAGCGTGCAGTTCTGCTGGTCGAAGGGGAAGTGCTTCACCTCGATCTTGCAGGCGCTCTTGTAGATGGCAGGGGGCAGCCACTGGATGCTGCCGTTGGAGCGGACCACCACGTTGGTGTAGACGGACACCTCGTAGGTCCCGTCAGCGCTGGGGCGGGGCAGGGAGGGTACGGCAGGGAGCGTCGTGAAACCCAGAGACGAGGCCCCGGCCCGCCCTCAGGCTTGCGGAAGAGCCTCTTCCCACTGACCACCCTGGCGACCCCCAGGCCCTCCCGCCGTGAAGCAGCCTGACGGGATGGCCCAGAGAAGCCCGTTAAGCCTCACTGGTCCAGTGTGGCAGGCTTTATCACTGTCCTCCTCGAGGCAGGACGGCCCACGCTCAGAGACGCCAGGTGACGTCTCCTGGGTCAGGAGGCTACGAAGCAGGAGAGCTGGGATTTGCACTCACATCTGCTGCCCCAGACCACGTGGGCCTCTTCATTTCCTACGACTGCTTGTGCAGCTGTGTCCAGGAAGCCCCTTTCTTGCTCCCTCCGCCTACCCTAGATATCAGTGCATGGGGCATGGGTGCTGCCCATGCCCGACGCCGGCAGAGCCACTGAGGCGTGAAAGACAATATGCGGGGGCAGTCGGTGGGGTGGTGGTTAAGGTGCTGGACTCCCACGTGGACAACCGTGGTAAGAGTCCTGGACCCAGAGGCTTGAAAATCACACTGGCGCATGTGTGCATATGCCCAAAATCCTGAGAAGGGAATGGATGAGAAGGGATAGTGGTGTGGCCATCCCCTCTCGCTTTCCTTCTCTCTCTGTCTTTCTCTGTCTCTCTCTGGTGAGTGCACTATAGCAAAAAAAAAAAGGGGGGGGGGCAGTATGGCGGACAGAAATAGCACTGGGCTGGAGGTAGAATGCCTCCCTGGCTCCAGCTGTGCCCGGCGAGGCTGACAAGGCCTCCCCTCCTGGGCTTCCAGGTCCTTCTGTACCTAAGGGCCTGGGCCCCGCTCCTTTGTCCCCGCTCCAGCCTGCCCTGTGCGTCTGCTGCAGCGCTGCTGAGCCCCGGGTTGCACTGCAGCCTGGAAGCCCCCGAGGCTGGGCCTGCAGCCAGGCCTGGCCCTCCCGGACGGCGGCCACCACTCACTTGTTGTAGAGCACGATGTCGGGCAGCCAGACGCGCTTCGCCGGGATCCTCAGGATGCTCACGCCCTCGTAGCGGGAGCTGTTCCAGGCCAGGCGGTAGTCGGTCCACTCCTGAGCAGACGGGCAAGGCCCTGTCACTTGGCCTCCTCACCGCCACCGGGCAGCCCTCGAGCAAGACCTCGGGGCCGAGGACCCTGCAGGCACCTACCTGTTTAAGCCAGACGTTGGTGGTCATGATCTGCTCCCGCTCGTTCTGGGGAGGGAAGTGGGGCCGTGGGTCACGCTGGCCCTGCCAGCACGCAGGGCCGCACGCGGGGCCAGGATGGCAGTCGCACAGGGCCCCGCACACCGAAGGGCCACTCCCTGTCCCAGGACTGGTGGGGGCACCGAAAAGCCAGCCCCGTTGTGTGTTGGGCCTGCGTGGCCGCCAGGCACCTACCACGCTGATGAGCTGGGCCAGCGACAGCTGCAGCTGGATGGAGATGAGCTGGGCCGCGCTGGCCGGGCGGATCAGCTTGTTGTAGCGGGTCGTGTTCAGGAGGTGGTCCATGAGCTTCTCCTCGGCGTTGGCCACGCGGCCATCCCCTGGGGAGCACACAGTCAGACCCGCGCGGCCCTTGGCCGCCGAGGGCAGTGAAGGGGAGAGGGCCAGGGCCCAGGTGCCCCCGGGAGGGGTGAGCCTGCCGCTCTTAGGGGACCTGACATTAAACATGTTCAAGACAGGACTGGCTCTGTGGCCTGGGGGTTAGGGTGGCTGGCTCTCACATGGCTAGCCCTGCAGTTTGAGTCCTGGACCCGGCGCCTTGAGAGGCATGCTGTGCACATGCATGTATGCCCAAAATCCTGAGAGGAGGGAGAGACAAGAAAGGATTGCATTGCGACCATACTCCCTGGCATGTATATGTGTGTGGGTGTGTGTATGTGTATACGTATGTATGTATGTGTGCCCGTGTGCATACATGTGTGTATATATGCACAGACTGTGTATATATGTGTGTACATGTGGGCGTATATGTGCATGTATGTGTATGTGTATATATGGGTGCATTTGTTTACTTGTACACACATGTATATTTGTATATATGTATGCTTATCTGTATATTTACACATGCGTATGTGTATATGTGTATATGTGTGTATGTGTATATATGTATATACATGTATATATGTGTATGTGTCCAAAGGTGTGTGTCTACATGTGTATATGTGTGTATGTGTATACACATGTGTATGTGTACATATGTTCTGGATGCCGCACCTTGAGAAAAGTGCTGGGCACCTGTGCCTCTAAGTCCAAAATCCTGAAAGGAGGGAGAGACAAAGGATCGCGTTGTGACCATAACAGACCTTTCTTCTCTCCCTCTGTGTGTGTATACATGTGTGTATGTGTGTACACATGGGTATAGACTGTATATGCATGCGTACATATGTGTATATGTGTATATACATATATGCATGCGTGTACATATTGTGTATATGTGTGTATGCACATAGATGTGTATATTTGTATACGTATTTACACACATGTATGTGTATACACATATACGTGTGTATATATGTATATATATGTATATATGTGTGTGTGTATGTTCAAGACAGCCCAGGTCTCCCTGTAGCAGGGAAGGGCATCTTGCACCCCAGACATCATCCAACCTGGGTGTCTATTCCTGACCCAGCCTGGTTCACCTGAGCAGCCACCAGTCCTGTCTGTTCGTCCTACTTTCCAAGTCCCGCCGTCTATCCTCCCAGCTCTCCCACTATAGTCCCGGCCGTGCTCACCACACCTACCCTGGCTGTGCCACAGCCCCCCACTGCCTCCCCACCCCACTCTGCCCTTGCCATCACATCCCACAGTGCCAGAGGGTCCTCCCTACCACAGCCTCTCGGAGCGCCAGGCAGAGCTCAAACCCACACGTCTGGCTTGGCATTCCAGGCCTCTGCCTCGGGCACTGGCTTGTCTTCATTCCCCGTAGCGCTGCCTCCAGCCCGCACACGCCGCTCCTGCGGCTGCTTCCCCGGGGGCTGCCGCTCTCACCCCTTGGTCTCCAGCGAGCTTGTCTGCCAGGTTTGCCTCAGGCCCACAGCCTCAGACACCAGCGTGTCCTGTGTGCTGGGGGCAGCGGCAGGCAACCTCCAGGGAGGCTCCTGCCCTCACAGAGCCCCAGCATGGGGGAGGCTGGAACTCCAAGGGGCCGTTGTGTGCGGTGGAGCCTCCCCTGAGAACACAGGGCTGGAATCGGGAGGGCTTTCTGGGCTCAGAGCGCAGGGTCCATTTGCAGCACACATGGAGGGATCCAGCTGGCAGTCGACTGCTGATCTGGAGCCTAAATGACACAGGGGCTTGGCTCCGAGCCACATTCAAGACAGCTCAGCTGAAAGGCAGCCCCCGCGGGGTCAGAGCCAGCCACAGCCCTCCTGGCCCTCTGGCTCAGGCCACCCCTTCACACACCAGATCCCTCCCTTTTGAAAGTCTTTCTTTTCCCACTTATGACAGAGAGAGACATCACCCCCAGTGGGGTCTTGACACCATCATCGCCCCCAGCTCCAGCCAGCCCAGGGCTCATAGCACACAGGCCCGGAATCCTCGGGGGTTTCAGGACGTGGACCTGGAATCTTCCAGTGTCACTCAGCTCCACAGAGCATGGCCTTTCCTGCTGGACCAGCAGCCAGCCCCACTCCCAGGTCTCCTGCCAAGCATATTGGGGTTCTAGTCTCCTGAGGGTGAGGATGAGGATCAGGGACTTGAACTCCGGTGCTCAGTGTCTTTAGAGAGACATGTCAGGTGTAGGTGGGGAACTCCCTTGGGAAAAGGGAGACTCAGAGGAAGGTCGAGGACCCCTAAGCAGGAGACCCCAGGCATGGAGAAGCTGAGGGGAGGTAGAGGGAACTCCGGCGTTGGAGGAGAGCAGGTGGGGGCCGAGGGAGCTGGAAGAGCCGGGTCGGGAGGTCCGCCCAGCCTAGGGGTCAGTTACACCTTCTCCCAAGGGGCACTGAGTCTTACCCAGCGCCTCTCTCTCTGAGTGGAACCAGAGGACCCTGAACATGAACCCTCTGACTGATCAGGTCTGAGGAAGGCTTCTGGGTGGGTGCTGGGCTAGACACGTGGCCATGGGAGCCGGCCACCCTGCCTACTCGATGCACTTTCCAACTCGCTGCCTATCTGGAGCAGATGCAATATTTAGTGCCTTGCGAAAGATGCTCCCGGCACCTGCTATCTGCTGTCCCTCCCCCAGATCGCCCTGGGCTCTCTGGAGCAGGGTCCTGTGCATGCTTGGCCTAGATTCCAAGCCCCGCCTCTCAGACCCTGGACCCCTGCTCCCAGCGGAGGCCAGTCTGCAGCCGCAGGCTGTCAGTGGGCCCGCCCATAACCCTTCTTGAGTGTGTCTCCCAGGGCTGACCCCCTGTTGCACGTAGAAAGATGTGACTTGCCCAAGCTGCCTGGCGTGTCTGGGGTCAGCGTGTGCAACCCTGCAATGCCGGGGATGGCTGGAGTCCACCCCTTTGCAGTCCCAGGAGGTGGCCCACTGGCTTTCCAGGAGTCCAGGGCAGCTCTGCAGGGGGTGGTCCAGTGGGGGGCTCTCAGCACAGTGCCCAGCCAATGTACTTGGAAGGCTCACCTTTCAGGCACATAGCTGGCCCTGGGGCCCCTCCCCACAGCTCGAGGACCAGCTATAGACTCCAGAGTTAGAATCCCCAGAAGCTGAGACCATGTAACCCGAACTTCTGATCCTAAGCTGGGGAAACTGGGCTCAAAGGAGGGAAGGAATGTACTCGAGGACCCCCAGCAAGTCAGCGGCAGTGCCAAGCCAAGGAGCCTTTTCAGACAGAGGCCTCCCCGACCCCTGAGGCTTTCCAGCACCCTGGTTAGCTCTCCGTAAGGAGTGTGCCCTGCAGAGGCGTCTCCAACCCTGGACCTGAGTCACCTGATGCTGGCGTAAACACCTGAGTTTGTACTCCTGAGTGCGCGCATGCGTGTATGTGCTGAGTGGGTGGAAGGAATTGGCCACTGTGGGCTAGAGCGCTCCTCCCTATCCCCGGGAAGCCCGCGACAGCACATTTAGGGTTTCCTATGAGCTGCTCGATGCCCGCGAGGCCTGCCAGGTTAAAGTGACAAGGGACAGGCCTTTTAGTGCCCGTTGTCAGGGGTTGCCCAGAATGAGCAGAAGCTCCTGGGGTGCCCCGGGGCGTCACCTCCCAGCCCACGGGCTAATCCAGTTAAACAGGGGCCACCACTAGGGGTCAGCCATGATCTAGTGATTCTGCTGAGCCGGAGGCCACCAGCCTCTGTCCGGGTCTTGCCTTCAGAGACCTTCTCTGGGAAAACTGCTCCACTGCAGGAAGGACTTGTCACCAGTGGCTGGAGTTCCACAGTGTGTATGTGTGTGTATGTATGTGTAAGTGCGCGCATGCGTTGTGTCCGGTTTGAAAAAGCATATCCAATCAAAAAACCCATATCGGAAAACAGGGGAAGATATTCCTGTTGTTTTGGAATACGAATTATAGGCCGTAACTGTCCATAGAATCTTCTTAGCCAGTGGGCCCCTGGAGGGCAGTGACTTGTAGTTGGGAGTGTGTCCCAACTGAGGAGGACACAAAATGTTATGTTTATGCTAATGTTATGTTTGTTATTAAAGGCTGCTATGGAGGGACCAGCAGTTGGCGTAATGGCTATGTGGCTGGACTCCCATGTAGTCAACCACAGTTCGAATCCCAGGCGTGGTGGCTTAAACTCATGTCAAGCACGTGTGTGTGCGTCCCAAGAGGAGAATGGAGGAGAAGGGGTTGTGGCGTGACCATCCCCTGGAGGGGTGATTTCTCGTTTTCTGTCTCTCTGTCTCTCTCTGTCTTTCTGGCTAGTGCACATGCACTATAGCAAAAACCTCTAAAAAAAAAAAAAAGGCAGGTATGGGGTTTTAAACGGTCAGGATTTTATCTTCTACAGAGATTTTGCTGTATAAGGAGACTGTAAAAAGTTTGTGAGAGTCTGCAGGTGGTGTAGTGGTTAAGGTGCTGAATTCCTGCATGGCTGACTGCGGTTCGGTTCAAGTCCTGGACCTGGTGACTTGAAAACATAACAATTAAATAGATAAATAAATTAGTGAATATATATATTTTTAATTTTGTGGGAAAATGGAATTGAAGTACAAGTCTTGGGATCAGCAGATGGCGTAATGGTTACATCACTGGACTCCCACATAGTCAATCACAGTTTGAGTCCCAGACCAGGCAGCTTGAAACTCTCACCGGGCGCATGTGCGTGCTTGCCCAAAATCCCAAGAGAATGGAGGAGAAGGGATTGTGGCGTGGCCATCCCCACCGGGGAGAGTCATTTCTCACTTTCTGTCTCTCTCTGCCTCTCTGGTGAGTGTACATTCCCTTTAGCAAAAATCTCTAAAGAAAAAAAATGACAAGGCTTTTTGGGTGCAAAAAAGAAGTTGAAATCCATAAGTAGTTTTTTTTTTCTCATAATACGCATGTTCTATGAACTTTGTGAAGATGCTGCGTATTATCGGTGCTTCTCCAATGGTGTGTGGCAGTCACCAGGACGCTTGTATAAGTGCAGGTCCAGCTCCATGCCCAGAGAGGCTCATCCTGTGAGCCTGGGGTGAGCCCCGGGGACCTGTGCTGGGGAGCCAGGCAGCCCTGGGACCACACCTGAGAAACACTACAACTGTCCCGACACACATCCGGGTCCCCAAGTATGTAGGGAGGACCCATCCTCTCCTTAGAACAGATGGGGAAACCGAGGCCCAGAGAGGATCAAGGCATGGCATGAGGGCACCAGGCCAGCGGCGGTAGCCATGACTCACGTGCTGCCTGTGGCCCCTCTGCTGAGAGCTCCATTTCCCACAGGAATACCGCATGGCCCCCACACCTCCCTCCAACACCCTCCAGTGGGTTTCTGTCCAAAGAAGTTGTAGTCTTGAACCTCTGGGCAACGGGGGTGCAGAGGACACGCTCGAGCCAGCGTGTAAGAGTTGAAAAGGCCCTTGGAGCTCGGGTGGGGAAACCCACGCCCAGAGAAGGCAATTCTCATCCCTTATGGACTCTCCTGGGGAAGGGCTGATGGGGTTTCCCATCCAGGTGTCAGAGAGAGCAGGGTCCTGAGTGGCAGGTGCCACTTTCCCTGTCTGTTTTCTGCCAAGGGCACTGCCTAGCCCACTGACCCCCCAGGGTAGGTGACCAGAGACCTGGTGCCATGCGTTTTCTGGAAGATTGGTTCCCAAAGTGCAGAACCTCCCAGGACTGGCGACTTGGGTAAGCCACTGCAGGAGGCCTCTCAAGGCTGGGCGTTGATCTGCTTCCAGGTGTCTACACCCTGCTTCCAGGTGTCTACACCGCTGGGGTGTGGGCTGCGCTGTGCTCAGACTCCAAGAAGTCACCCGACCTCGGCCCTAGCAGCCCTCTGCGCCTGGGCTGAGCGAGCTGCCTGCAGAGCGGGTGCCACCCGGCCAGCCCGTTGCTCAGCCCCAAGGCTCTTGCCCGGAGGGTGGTCCTGGCCATGCTGCAGCGCACAGGAGAGGCTGCCCCCAACCCACACCTCCAGGCCCGCCAGCCCCTGCTGCCCCTGCGAGTGGGCCAGCCCTGCCCACGCTCCTATCAGGCTGGGGCAACCTCGAGCCACTCCCCCAGGCGCAGAGCACCCTCCCTTTCCTCCCACCTGTGGCCATTCCGGCCCCACTTTATAAACCGGACCCAGGCGCCCCTCCCTGCTTCCCCCAAAAGGAACTCACCGTGCCCGCAAAGGGCGACCAGAGAGAAAACGACCAGGGAGTGCGCGCTTTTCATAGCGGGTGGGGCTGGGGTGCAGCCCTGCGAGCTGGGCCGTCGGATCACCCGGGCACTGGCGAGCCGCTACCCGGCGAGGGAGCGAGTGAGCGCTG
>NW_006159539.1:1761618-1812819 GCF_000334495.1 Tupaia belangeri chinensis | reverse complement strand
CGGAGACGGCGGGCACTAGGACCCGCCGCAGATCCCCTCGGAGCCGCGTGGGCCGCAGCTGTGAGCCCCGCCCCCTGGGGCAGGGGCGGGGCCTGCCTGTCTGCACCGAGGGTCGGTCCTGGGTGGCAGGTCTCGGTACCTGACCCCCTCGGGCCTCCCAGCAGACTTTGAGGAGAGGCCGGCAGACGGCTGCACCCTTACTACAGCTGGGGAGACTGAGGCCCGGAGGGTGGAGGGTGGCAGCCTCTTGTGCAGAACCCGGGGACTGCTGCAGGAAGCGGGTGCGCTTCCGCGGGGCACACCCTGGGCGCTGCCTGCTCTCACCCTGCACTCAGGGCTTGGGCGGCCTGTGGGAAAATGATCTTGGCTAAAAGGACATGGTGGGTGTGAGCCAGGGGGTACAGCTTGGGCGCTGCGCGCGGACAGTGCAGACAGCCCCCGCCAGGCGCTCAGGGACAGTGTGAGAACCCTGAGCGAAGAAGCGCAAAGTAGCTCAGTGTGGGGAAAGGAATGGGCTTAACGCGAGAGGATCCTGCAGAGGCTGGTGCAGCCTCCCCAGGGCCTTACTTAGAGTCAGCAGTCCCCCACCCACCCACCCCAGCCAGAGGGGCCTCAAAGCTTTGAAATGAATGCCATTCTCTTCAGGAGTAGGAGGCCTCACCCCTGGCCCTGAACCTGGCTGGCACCTCCATCCCAGATCTAGAGGGGCCTCCTGCAACCCTGCACGTCCTGCCTCCTCACTCCCGTCCCCCATGTCACCCAGACTGGGGCCCACGGACAGATTGAACACCTGGAGGAACACGGTGGGAAGGGCAGGGTCTGGGGGGTGGACCACCTCCCTAAATGCTTTTTGTCTCCTCCCCATGACTCTGTCTTACTTTCCTGTGTCTTCCTCGGTGTTTTTTGCTCTAATCCAACATGTTGACATAAGATCTTTTATTTTTAAAAATGGTTGAAATGGAGCTAACGTCCCCTTTGGGATGGCTTGGAGAATTTCGGTTTGATTGCATCCTTTTTTCTCCAAACTGCAGCAGTAATAGGTGAGATTATAAAAAGTAAATCAAAAAGACAGCGGCAGGCTGAAGAATATCATCTCCTTGAACCAAACCCAGAAAAGATATGCAAAGAGGTTGGAGGCTGATGCCCGGGGCCCCACTGGGCTTTGGAGGCCAAAGGCAGGAGGTGGCCAGTCCTTTGGGGTTAAGGGACTAAAAGATTCCTGGCTGGAAGCTGGGAGCTTGGGAACCCCAATTTTTTTAAGATGTCTTTTAAAAAATTATTTATGAAATTTCATTCATTGATTTTATTTTTAATTTGACAGAGAGACAGAAAGAGAGAAAGTGAGAAAGCAAGCTACCAGGTCCAAGACTTGAACCACAGTCAGCCATGTCTGAGTGTCCAGCACCTTAACCACCATGCCACCTGCTGGCCCCAAATTCTTAAAAGGAGGTGGGGAGGGAAAAGCCCAGTGCTGATCTCATGTCTGTGGTGCTGGCTTTGCCAGATGTGGGTTTTCCCGAATATACCATGGGATGGGAGCTAGAAAGTACCAGAAAAACTGGACTGGACTGCAGAACTGTGACACGAGAGCAGCGGAGGTAGGAAGAGAGAATATACCATCCATTCAAATAGCTGAGGGCCATTTGAATGGATGGTATATTCAAATGAGGCGCGGCATTAATACACTGTCCAAGAGACACAGGATACCACATGGCGACCATGGTTCGAATCCCCCAGCCGGGTCTACCTGAACTGCGCCAGACAGGTGCACAAGTGCCCAGGATCTGACGAGCTGAAGGACTGGAGGAAGGGGGTCGCCTTATGACTATGCCCCAGAGGTTGCTCCTCTGTCTCATATGTCCACACACTCTACCATGGGAGAAAAAAATAGCCTGCACTTGTGCCAGGAGATAGGGGGAGTGCTCTGAGAATGCAGGGAGCACGTCGAAGGGACACAGAAGCTACTTTCAAGGGACTCGCCTGGTCAAATCGGGGATAAGTTGGGCATTAAAATAGATATATAAATCATAACACATCAAATACAATCAACTTAGGAGCCTATACTGAAGCGAATACATACATGACTGAAAGTTTGATGAGCGGAGCCACCTAGGGGCATGGGGTTGCAGCAGCTGGATCCCACATGGCTGACTACGTAGTTCAAGTCTCAGACCTGGCAGGTGCATGCGCATGCATGCATGCCCAGTATCCCAACAGGAGGGAGAAATGAAGAATTGTGACCATGCCCCATGGGGCAATGTCCCTCTCTCTTTCTCTGGTGAGTGCATGCATCTGGAGTGAAATTAAGAAATAAAAGGTTTGATGAGGGCTGGCCAGGTGGCCTGGTGGTTAAGACAGCTGACTCTCAGACAGCCAACAATGCAGATGGAATCCGTGACCTGCAGTCTTGAAAAACACGCTGGGTACGTGTGTGCATTTGTGCTCCTGGAATCCCAACAGGATGGAAAAAATAAAAAAGAAGCGATTGTAAATGTGGTCCCCCAGAGAGGTACTTTCTCACTTTCCCCAGCAAGCACATGTACCCTACAGAGAAGGAGGGGAAAGACAAGTTTGAGAAATGAGACGCTTGTGTAGTTTCAAAGTACTTCATCAAATAGTGATTAGTTATACTGGGAGACGGAGTTACCTTCACAGAGGAGAGGCCTGGAGGTAACACCACCTGTGGTAAATTGGAGAATGACCCCAAAGATGTCCACCTCTTGATCCCAGAATCTGGGAACGTTACCTTACATAGCAAAAGGCATTTGATAGATGTCGTTAAGTTAAAGATTCTGGGTTGGGGTCCTCCCGGGATGGTCTGGGTGAGCCTGACAGGGCCGCAGGGCCTTACACAAGTGAGCGAGGGAGGGGAGGATGGACGTGTATTAGCATAAGCAAATGTCTTTAAAATTAGCGTTGGCAAGAATGTAATGTTCTCTGTTGAACACGATACATATGGCTGGGGCCAGCAGCTGGTGCGGGGGTTAGGGTGCTGGATTCCCACATAGCCCACGACGGTTCGAGACTTAGACTTGGTGACTTGAAAAACTCAACCAATAAATAAGTAAATAAGTGTTTAAAAAGAGAAAGAAAGAGAGAGAGAAAGGAAAAGATGCATCTGGTTATATCCTTGAAAAAAACAATACTGTTGTGCCTGGTGGTGGTATTGTGGTTAAGGTGGCTGGATCCCACAAGGCCAGCTGCGTGGTTCGAGTCCCAGACCCATGAGAAACATGCCAGGCACATGTGTGTGCATGCCCAAAATCCCAGAGGAGAAACGGAGCAGAGATGGTAGCGCGACTGTCCCCCAAAGGGACTGCTTTCTCTCCTTCTCTCCTCTCTCTCCAGTGAGCTCCTGAGACCTCAAACAAATTTAAAAAACAAAGAAAAACTAGTGTTAAGCTGGACTGGCCCTGTAGCCTAGTGAGTAAGGGAGCCAGAAACCACAGGGTTAACCACAGTTTGAATCCCATCCCCAGCGGCTTGAAAAGCACCCCAGGTATATGAGCATGCATTCTCCAAATCCTAACAGGGTGGAAAAACAGAAGGTGGGGATGTGGCGTCCCTGGGCTTTCTCCCTGTCTCTCTCTCGCTCATTTTCTGGGGAGCACATACACCCTCTGGCAGTTAAAAAAATATATTAAGCAAAAAAGGTGAGTTTTGACTAATATGTAGCAATCCCATATATCACAAATATGGGCATGGACATCTTAGCTAACATTTAAACACTTATTTAAAGGGGCTAGCAAGCGGCATAGTTGTTAAGGCACTGGACTCCCACAGACTGCAGTTTGAGTCCTGGACCCGGCGACTTGAAAATCACTCCAGGTACGTGTGAGTACGTGCCCAAAATACAAGAGGAGAATGGAAGAGAAGGGACTGCAGTGTGGCCATCCGCTCTGGGGGGTGATTTCTCATTTTCCCTCTCTTTCTCTCTGGTGAGCTCGTGGGCCCTATGACAAAAACCTGAAGGTAATAAATAAAATAAGAGCATGTTTAAAGATGCCCACGGTAGGCCGCAGGACTATGAGAACTGCATGGGAGTGAGCAATGAAGTTCAGGGTTGTGGTTTCCTCTGGGGACAGGGCGAGGAATGACCTGAGGGTTTTATTTGTATCTAAAATGTTTATTTCGTAAAACAAGAAAAGAGCGAAGCAAATACGGGAATCTCTGATGACACTGGACAGTGGTACCCAGGCATTGATGCTGTGATTTTTCACATGTGTGTGTGTTTGAAAAATCTTGTAATTATACTGAAAAAGGAGTGCTTTGGGTGAGTGTGCCCAGGAGCGCAGTGGCTGTGGAGCTGGGCCAGCGCCCTCCCCGCCATGCGCCCTGTCCCTCGGGTGGGCTGGCCGCAGCTGCCAGCTGAGCAGTCGCCCCCAGGCCACACAGGCTGCCGTCCGTGCTGGGGGCTGTGTCCACGTGGCGGTTGCTGTGGCAGTGGGCGAGGCCGGCTCCAGCTGGGGCCCGGCTCCAGCAGGGAGGGTGATGAGGACAGGCGGCGTCCTGGGGTCACCCCAGTGAGAGAGGCAATTTCATGGCCTCCTGCTGTCCAGGTCCAGGTTTGGCCTCGGGCTGTGGTTGATGCCATGGGCTCCTCTCTAAGCAGGGAGCGGGGCTGCTCAGAAGTCCGTGCCAGAGGCCTGGCTTTCGCCCCCACCCTGAGCTGTCTTGTCTGCGCTGACACCCCTTGGGAAGGAGCTCAGGACAGCGGCCACTAGGGGACCTGCCAGGTGTGGTCGTCATCGGTTATGTGCATGAGCCCAGAGCCCTCCGTGGCTGGGTCTCCCTCCATCTGCCCCTGCGTCTCCCCACTGCTGCCCCACTGGGTACCCAGAGACAGCTGGAGGCCACCCAGCAGCCCCACTTTGGTTTCTCAGACTGTTTGTGGGCAGCCCCTTCCCTGCCCTTCAGCTCTCTTCTCAGGCCCTCCCGCCCCGTCTACCCTCTAATTCCCATAGTTCCCTTAGCCTGCGGTGCATGGGCCCTGCTTCTGCCTGGCCGGATCCTGGCCCTCCTGCAAGGTGGGCTTAGCTGGCCGGCACTAGTCTGAAAGGGCCCCCAGGACTGCACAGGGTCTCGGATCTTCACCGCTCAGGGTGGATGTGGGGAGGCCGCCCTATGCCCTGCACCTCCTAGGTGCTGGATCCTTCATGGAAACCTTCTCCTTAGAAGCTGCAGCTCTCCTCTTACAGCACAGAAAACTGAGGCTGACGGAGCTGGGCTTTGAACCTTGGGCTCCCAAAGCCCACGGGTGCCTTTACTTGTCCACAGCTGGGGCTGTTGGTCCCATGCTGTTCCTGTCCCCACCTCTCTCCTCCTCCTCCCTCCACCCTCCCCTCTCCTTGGGCAAGCTTGGCTCACTCAGAGGCTCATCTGTGTCCAGGGCACTCTCAGCTGAGGCTGCATCGCCAGCAGCATTGGCGGCTGTGTTGGCGGGGCTGGAGGAGGCTCTGCAGCTGGGCCCTGGGCGCTGGGTCAGGGCTGACCAGCGAGGCCTGGCAGAGTGCAGCCACCCAACCTGAGGGGCTAGAGTGGAGGAACCACTGGTCCTCCCCCTCCGACCAGCCCACCGCAGGCATTTCTAAGGCCTCGCTGCCTGGCTGGTGCCATCTCAGTGCCATCACCAGCCTGATGCTGTCTGTGGTCTCAGGGAGCAGGTTTTCTTGATCCTTCCAGGCCCCCAGTGCAGGGAGCAGACAAGGTGCCCATCCTGGCTAGGGGACTTCGGGTCCTTGCCTTCTCCTTTCCTGTCTTAGAGCCGACCCCACTGGCAGAGCGTGGCGCATGGACATGGGGCTTGGCATGTGTTCGGAAGGCTCCAGTGTTACTCTGGGCCGCACTGACACCGTGGCTACAGGGGCTGCAGGCACTTCCGTCCTGCGGCTACACCATTACACCATTGTTCCTTGCAGCGGTGGCCTCGTGCTTATTTCTGCATCACCACGGCTCAGTCCTGGCATACAGGAAGAGCTCAAGAAAGGCTTCAAGCAATGACAGAGTTCATTGAATGGGGGCCAGCAGAGGGCGTAGCGGTTACGTCGCTGGACTCTTCCATGGCCAACCACGGTTTAAGTCCCAGACCCAGAGGCTTGAAATTCATGCTGGCCACTTGTGCGTGAGTGCGTGCCCAAGATCCTGAGAGAATGGAGGAGGAGGGATTGTGGTGTGGCCATCCCCCCCGGGGGGGATTTCTCACTTTCCCTCTCACTGTCTCTCTCTTTGGCAAGTACATGCACCCTAAGGCAAAAAAAAAAATTCTTAAAAAAATTAATTGTGCCCAGCAGATGGCATAGCAGTTATGTCGCTAGACTCCCCTCTGGCCAACTGTGGCTCGAGTCTTAGACCTGGTGGCTTGCAACTCATGCTGGGCATAGGAGCGTGTGTGCCCAAGATCCTAGGAGGAGGATGGAGGAAAAGGGATTGTGGTGTGGCCATCTCCTGGGGGTGATTTCTCACCTTCTCTCTCATTGTCTTGGTCTCAGAGCATACGTGCCCTGAGGCTAAAACCTCTTTAAAAACTTGGATGGAATAAATGAATAAGTGAATGGAACAGCCCCCAGTCTAAGTAGTACTACTCTTTCTTTAGTAAAATGAGAAAGCTGAGACTCAGAGACCACCCCGCTAGAGCAGCCACAGTTGAGTCACTCGGTTACCAGGCCAGCAGCTCCTCTGCTGCATCAAGAGCATTGTGACACCCAAGTACACCCTTCATTTTATTTCCCTCCCAACTAAGAGTTCTTAAGTGCTTCCTGCATGCCAGGATGAATCAAGATTGGATGAAGCCATTAGTGTCCTCTTGAGAGCAGAGATGGCTGGCCACAAAAGTCTGAAGAAAGAAAGAGAAAAGGCCTTTCTCCCAGGACCCTGACCCGAACCAATTATTGGCCGTCCAAAGCAGTGCCTCCTCCCGATGCAGATCCCTAGGGCCCTTCCTCCGGAAATCCTAATTGATAGGCCAGCAGACAGTGATGCCTGGGACTCTAACCACAGCTTAGGGTTGGTCCATGGCAGCCATACGCTGCCTCCGAGAAGGCTTCCGACGAGCAAGGCTCCCTTTCTCCCGTCCCAGTCTAAGTCCCCAGTATGTGACAGTGAGCAAGCAGTCCTCATCCTCACGGCCTCTGTGAGCTGCGGGGGGCTGAGCGACAGGTGCAGGATCAAGTAGGGAAATTACACACCAGGTAATCTCTGATGGTGGTGGACAGTGCTCTGAGGGAAAGGGAGCGAAGCAATGGGATGCAGAGTGACAGGAAAGGGCTACTGCAGGTCTCCGAGGAGGTGACAACGGAGCTGAGACCCAAATGCCCAGAAATGACCCAGATGGCATGGAGATCTGCGGGAAGAGTATTCCAGGCTCAGAGGGTAGGAGGCAGCTAAGTTTGCAGAGGGACAGACTTGGCTGTGGGCTGGCGGAGAATGCGCCAGTGGGAAAGCCTTTGAAACCGTGGTTAGGTCGGTGGGGGGTGGGGTGGGGTCAGGCATCAGATCACTGATGACTGAAGGCCTGCGAGTCAGGCAAAAGGTTTGATTCTCCCCCAGAAGGTTTAAGTAGGGAAGCGAGGAGACATGCTTGCCTTCACTGGCTCGCTCTGGCTGCTGGGTACGACGGGATTCCAAGTGGACGCAGGAGACCGGCCAGGAAGGACCCAGGCTAGAAATGAAGGGGCGTGGGCCTCGGCGGGAAAGCTGGAGCCGAGGAGGGGTGCACAGTCAGCTTCCAGCCCACAGGAGGCTTTGGCGCAGGGGTGGCTGTTGGATGGCAGTGCAGGGGGCAGGGGTGAAGACGGAGCAATCAAGAACGGCACCTCGCCTAGCTTTGACGGGGGTAAATCATGTACCAAACTGGGAGAGCCAGGGAGCGCTCCAGGCGGAGTCAGACGCTCTTTTTGACCAAAGTTGGGGTGGCTCTTCTGAATCCCCTTCCCTTTTTTTTTTTTTTTTTTTTGCATTTATTCATCTATTTATTTGTTATGATATTCAAGCTGCCAGCACACTCTCTCCTCTCTGTCTCTGTCTCTTTTTGATGAGTGCCCATGCCCTATAGCAAGTAAATAGCAATAATACATCAAATAATTCTTAAAAAAAAATAAAAAGAACCTCAGGATAGGGTGAATGCACTCACTGGAGAGAGACAGAGGAAGAAAAGGAAAGTGAGAAAGCACCCCCTACACACCCCAAAGGGGACAGCCATGCTACAATCCCTTCTCCTCTTGGGATTTTGGGCACGCATGCACCGGCACCTGGTATATTTTTCAAGCTACCAGGTCTGGGACTTGAACCATGCAGTTGGTCATGTGAGATCCAGCTTCCTTAACCTCTATGCCACCTGCTGGCCCAGGATATCTGTGTTCTTATTCTCCCAGGGGAGCCCGCCCAGTCAGGACCCTGGGCACTGGCAGGTAGCCCCTCCCCCCATAGCCCCAGTGACTCTAATTCCAGGGGCTCGTGCTGAGGTGGGATGGTGGATCTGCAGCGGTTCCCAACATGTCCACTGCTGGGTGGGGAGCAGGTGGCATGTGGGAGGTGTGTGTGTGCATGTGTGTGCGTGTGTGCACCCAAAATCCTCAGTGGAGAAGGGGTTGAAGGAGCAGGGGTTGCAGTGTGGCCATCCCCCTGGGGATAATTTCTCCTTTCTCTGTCTCTCTCCTGCAAGTACACATATCCTATGGGGGGAAATGGTGTGTTTTTTTCCCCCAGAGAGTGTGTGCTCACCAGAGAGAGACAGAGACAGAGGGAGAGAGCAACCCCGATAGATCAGGCCATGCTGCAGTCCCTTCTCGTCCACTGCTCTCTCCTTTCGGGATTTTGAGCTGTGTGTACACGTGCCCAGTATGTTTTTCAAGCTGTAGGAGCTGGGATTCGAACCCAAAGATTTGTCATGTGGTATCTGGTGCCCTTAACTACTGGGTTACAGGGCTGGTCCTGGTAAAGTTTACGTGAGGTTTATTTTTTATTACAATGTATAAAGATATTTCCTTTTTTCTAATCGTTCATTCCTTTTTAATATCCCACGCTTTAAAGATGCAATATTTTCCTGCACTTTCCCGAGGGTACAACTTTTCTCTTTTACTTTTTTTCTTTTTTTTTTTTTTGAGAGATTTTTGCTATAGGGCACGTGTGCTAGCTGGAGAGACAGAGACAGAAAGCCAGTAATCACCACGGGGGAGGGGGGCATGGCCATACCACAATGCCTTCTCCTGCTTTCTCCTCTCAGGACTTTGGGCACACATGCACACACGCCCGGTGTGAGGCAAGTGACTGGGTCCGGGACTCAAACCGTAGCTCTCTGGGAATCCAGCGATGTAACCGCTGTGCCACCTGCTGGCTCCCTTTCATTTTGTAACTTCTGTTCTCTGGATTATGTCTGAAGACTTTCTTCTTTCTACTGTGCTGGGAAACTGCTCACCCGTCCAGGGGTACCTGGCATCCTTGCCTGTTGAAACAGGCTCACGGGGAGTGTGTCCATGTGGGCAGAGGGAGCGCTTGGGGAGCCAGTTATCTCACCAGGGGACCCCCAAATGCTACAGTGAGGAGGGCTTACTGCAGAGTACTGGCCCCCATGCCCACAGCACCTGCTTCTCACCAGAACAAAACAGAGCACCAATATTTTGTTCATATGGTTTCCAATTCCACACTGCAGTTCATCTTTATGAAGGGTCGCTTGTTGGGGTGTGGTATAGTATTTAAGGAAAACAGCCACAGTTCTCCAAAAGGGTTATGAGAACATCCATGTGTTTTTCCACGTGGCAATGGCTGGGTCGGAGCTAGCTCTTCCCAGGCGCTGCACAACAGGACCAACTGCTCAGGGCCAGCAGCGGGGGCGCAGCCTGCTCTGGAGGCAGCGGATAACGGATAACGCAAGGTGTCTGGGCACGGGGGCTGCAAATGCTCAGTGCTTATCAGGGCCCACTGCTGCGGACACTGAGTGGCACTTAGCAAGGGGCGGTGCTGCTCCGGGAGAAAATGAGGGTAATTGAAATTAACTTGGCTCCTGCAGATTTTTCCCTCTTTCCTAATCACCGGGAAATCTGCTGCTCGCTGAGCAGGAGGGCCGGAGGGCCAAGGCCCCGGGGAGTCCAGGGCTCAATTAAGCTTCGGCAAATTGGATTTCTGGCCGTGAGGCCACAGGCCTGGGGTTGGCATTGAGGCATGAGCTGCCAGACAGTATTAGGCCAAGGGCTGGCCAGATGGGCCCAGCAGCTAATTCAATCTGGCTTCCCAGAAGCAAGACTTGGAAGGCCAGGGCTGTGGGCTGCAGGGCTTTGACTCTGGCTGGGTGGCACAGGGCCCTCCCTGTGGCCCAGTCCTGGGCCTGCACCTGGCCTCGCGGGGGTGTACTAATGATCCCGGGGGCCCGTGATGAGTGGCCAGGGAGGAAGCCCAGCCTGGGTCTCAGGGCTGGTCCCACAGACGTATCTGCTTGCTTTGGGAGTGAAGTGGGGGTCTGGCATCCACGCTTCTACAGGTCGTCATGATCCATTAGGAAAACCAGAAGGAGTTGGGACAGAGATCACGAGAGAGAAAAGCATGGGGAGGTGATGGAACTGCGAGACAGAGACCAGGAAAGGCCGAGAGAAGTAACGGAGAGACATTTCGAGCGGGACAGAGCTACAGACAGGGTTAGAGAGGACGCAGTGAGAGGAGGAGGCTGAACTCCACAACAGAACTGTCTGCCCAAGATGAGTTTTTTTTTAAAGAGATTTTTGCTATAGGGTGCGTGCATTTGCTGGAGAGGCAGACAGAAGTCACTCCCCACGAGGGATGGCCATGCCGTCACCCTTCTCCATTCTCCTCCTGGGATTCTGGGCACACATGCACATGTGCCCGGCCTAAGTTTCAAGCACGAGGTCTGATACTCAGTTCGCGATCTGCCATGTGGCAGTTCAGTGATGTCACCATTGTGCCATCCGCTGGTCCCCCAAATGAGCACTCAAAAGGGCAGGGCAGAGACAAACACGCAGACGTGAGAGACGTGAGAGAGGCTGTGAGTGAAAGGAGGACAGGAGTGGGCAGGCAGAGACAGAGAAATCAGGCAGAGAGACAGCTTCTTAGAAGGATGGAGGCAGGTCATATCTCAGGGGAGGGCAGTTTCCAGCCTTCTTTACGATCTTTTTGCAATTTTTATTTATTTTATTTTTAATCTAGAATAGTTTTAACTCAGGTTTAAAACCAGTGGGCTAGCCGGTGGTGTGGTGGTTAAGGTGTCTGGATCCCACATCTCCAGCTGAGAGGTTCAAGTCCAAGACCCTGCGGCTTGAAGATCATGCGGGAGTAAGTGCGTGTGCCCAAAATCCTGAGGAGAAGGGGTTGCAGTGTGGCCACCCGCCCCCAGAGGGCGCCTTCTCATTTTCCCTCTCTCTGGCAAATGCATGTGCTCTATAGCAAATTAAAAAGAAAAGACACAGTTCCCAAATGGTTAGAGAAGGCCCGTGGTTTTCACTCTTAGACAAGCAGGGACAGGGACGAGCAGATGGCTAGACCTCCCACATGACCATCCATGGCTTGAGTCCTGGACTCAGCAATTTAAACTCATACCAGGCACCTGCGCGTGCGTGCCCAAGATCCTGAGAGGAAAATGGAGGAGAAGGAATTGCAGCGTTGCCATCCCGCTTGGGGGGTGAGTTCTCTCTGCCTCTTCAGCATGAGCCCTATAGCAAAAAAAATCTCTCCTAAAAAAAAAAATAAATAAATAAATAAAAAATTTTAAAAGCAGGGCCTGAGTTTTCCTCTCTGCTTTTCCTGGTTGCTTCTCCAGCCCTGCCAGAGGGCCAGGCCTTCTGTGGCTCCAACTGTATGATCCACTGGCCAGCTGCTTCAGCTGAGAGCCTGCACAGTGTCCTAAGCCTGACTCAGACTCAGAGTCCCTGCACGGTGGCCAGGCCAGGCCCAGCACAATGCCCTGCACTGTATCCTGGTCCTGGGCTGGGAGTCCTGTGCCCTGCGGCCTCCTGGGTGCTGCAGCAGGTGCCCGCACTGAGGAGGCTCAGCAAATAGCTTTCCCTCTCAGCACCCCTGCCCCCTGTCCCCAGCCTGTGTGCATCCCTAGGTCCCAGGGAGAAAACGCCCCCACATGGTCACTGTCTCCGAGCCCAGGCCTGGCAAAGCCAGTAGCAGCCTCTAGGGGGATGCGGACGCTCACTCCCTGCTCCACACACTGCCCAGGACTTTGGGGCTCAGATCTCCAGAGCTAACGGCTAATGTCACTGGAAAAAATGAGCCTCTCAGTCGAAGGCCACCTGGCCCCGACGGACTGGACAGTGAGCTCCGAGCAAGTCCTGGACATCTTTGAGGCCTCTCCTACGGAGCTGCTGCCTCAACCTCCTGTTCCCAATTTTTTAAAATTTATTCCTTCATTTATTTTTTTTATTTGACCAGAGAGAGACACACACACAGAGAGAGGGAAAGTGGGAAAGCAGGCCACCAGGTCCAGGACTCGAACCCTGGTCAGTCATGTGGGAGTGTCCAGCATCTTAACCACCACGCCACCTGCTGGTCCCCCTGTTCCCATTTTTGCCATGACCTGGAGAGGGAGGAAGGTGCTTCTTGAGTGACGTGTGTCAGGAGGCCCAGGCTCCTATCGGCCCGGGGAAGTGTGTTTTCAAAACAGGCGTGTGTCCTGGGGCTCCATCGGAGCTGCGTGCTCTGTTCCCGATGTTGGCCTAGGAACAGCTTCTTCTGTGGTTTCTGCTGTGTTCAGTTCCTCCGTGCATCGCCCTCGAATGGATTCTCGCTCATTCTGTACGCTGTCAGGGTCCCCCCTTAGACTGGGGACTCCTAGCCTAGGCCGGCTGAGGACATGAGGAACAAAGGGAAGAAGCAAAGCAAACCCCCGGCCTTTCCTCACGATGGGTCTTAAGTATCTGAGTCAAGCTTTCTGTAAAACGTGTAAAATACGTGTCACATCAAATTCGCTATTTTAGCCACTTAAAAATAATTCATCAGAGACAGAAAGACACAGAAGGCAGCCCCTACACACACCCCCCCAAGGGGCGTGGTCACACCTCAGCCCCTTCCCCGTCTCTCCCTCCTGCCGGGATTTTGGGCACACACGTACAAGCGCCCCACAGTTCTCATGCCACGGGGTTTGGACTTGCACCTTGCTGTCCGCCATCTGGGATCCGGCTGCGGTGCCGGTCCACGCTTTGCCCACCTTGGTGCTGATGATTCCGTGGGTGAAGTCCCCTGGCAGTGCTGTGAGGCCATCACTGCGAGCTCCATCACTCGGTAGGACACCCCACACCCAGCACCCCTAGCTCGCTGCCCCTGGGGCTGGCTGCCATTAGTCCACCTTGGCTCTAGGACTTGCCTAGGAGCCAGGAGCCAGAGCCTGCTGCTCCACTTAGCATGCAAATGGCAGCAGCACCCACATTCCCATTTCCTGTCTCATCCCTTCCAGCCGAATCCCTTTACGTTGTGGGGAGCACCAGCCTGGAGGTCCGGAGACCCGGCTCCCAGCTCCTTCTGAGTAGCTATGAGAGCTCAGGAGGGTCCTTGACTCTCTGGGCCTCAACATCCCATCTTGAGGCGTGAGAGGCAGACTCAGCAGGCAGCTTCCAGGGCTCTGCAGCTCTGCCCCAGTCTGGGGGATGGAGGGGCAAAGTGGGTGGGACCTGGAAGAGGCCAGGGCTCAGGAGGTCCTGGTGAGGGTTTGGCCGTGGCCTGTCTAGTCCGCTGGTCAGCCGGAGCCAGCCCCGTCCATCAGCATCCTGGCTGGTCCTAAGGACTGCTCAGAGGAGAGCACCCCCATGGGCCTAAAGCAGGGCAGGGCAGGCCTGGGGGCCGGGGAGGGGCAGCGGTCAGGGCAGGGGCACTGCAGGGCAGGGGCAAGGACCTCATTGGAGGCTCCTGGGGGCCAGGCTGGGATCTCCCCAGGACTGGAGCGCAGCGCTGCCCATGTGAACGGCTGGGGCGGGGAGAGGGTCCTACCCAGACGCTCACAGTCCTCTCCTCCCTCTGAGAAGGGGTCTGCCGTGGCTCATAGCCCCCATGACATTACTGCGCAGTGACGAAGACAGGGGGAGATGCAGAGCGGGAGAAGCTGGGAGAGAGCGAGTGATCCATTTGAGGAAGGATGGAGGTCCTCTGGGAGGAGGTGAGGGGAGTCCTGGGAAGGTGGGAGCCATTCCCAGGGGCAGAGAAGGGGTGGCCGAGCAAGGAACACCCGGACAGTTTCGGGTTTTGGAAAGAGCAAGAGAAAAGAGGGACGGGGATTTGGGCAGTTCCTGGGACGTAGCTAGGGGTGTGGAGGGAAGAGTGGAGGGAGAGCCCGTCCTGTGGGGTGTTGTGTGGGAGACCGGCACTGCCGGCTCAGGTTGGGGCTCCGCGTTTTCAGTCAGGTTGGTGTCTGTCTTGTCCTTTTTCTTCTCTTCCCTCCCTCCCTCCCTCCCTCTCTCCCTCCCTCCCTCTCCCTCTCTGTCTTCAATGCCCTGCCCCAGCTGTGTCCAGAGTGCTCAGAGACAGCGTCTTCAGCAGGGCTTTTCATCCTGCCGTTAGCTGAGTACTAGGTTTCCTGTGAGAGGTGCCCTCACCACTTGGCAAGCCCTTCTGCAGTGGGAGGCACCCCAGAAACTGTCTGGCCCAAGCCCCAGGGTCTCCTGAACGGGTGAAAATGGGGTGAAAGTGCACCTGGGAGGACCAGCGGATGCATAACGGTTACATTGCCAGACTCCCACATAGTCGCCGTCGGTTATAGTCCCGGACCTGGCTGCTTAAAACTCAGGCCGAGCGTGCGTGTGTGCGCACCCAACGTCCCGAGAGGAGAATGGAGAAGGGATTGCGGTGTGGCCATTCCCCAAGGGGGGTGATTCCTCGCTTCCTGTCTCTCTGGCGAGCACACGTGCCCTATAACAAAACCTCTCCTAAAGAAAACATCAATGCTGAACCTGGGTTCTGGCCCGCCAGCGGAGACCACCAGCCCTCAGCGGGGGCTCTCTGAGCTCTGCTCCCCCAGCCCCTGGCTGTGCCGTGTACTCCCCACTGGCCACACTCCCACCACAGGAACACAGGTCTGATGGCCCTGCCCTGCCCGCCTGGGTCTCCGTCACTGTGACACCCACAGGGTTCCAGCCAGGGCCAGCGCTGTGGGCATCACAGCCCTGGGAGGGCCGTGACCATGTCTGCTCCTCCCACTGTGAAGCCCAGAGTCAGGTCTTCTTCCCCATGGCCTCCCTGTGGCCTCTGACCCAGCTAGGAAATGGGCAGGGCTGTACCGTAGCACACTGGTTAACGCCATGCATAGAAAGCCAGATCTAGAACAGCAACTGTGGTTCAAATCCTGGCCCTGGAGGCTTGAAAAACACACCAGGCACATGTACGTGTGTATGCAGTGTCCTAAAAGAATGGAGAAATGGGGAGGAGATTGTGATGTCACCGTCCCCATTCAGGGGTCCCCCACCCTCTTTCTCTCTGACTAGAGCATGGCCCCAATGATAGTTAAACAAACAAACACGAGGGCAGGGCCAACAGGCGACATGGTGTTTAAGGCACTGGATTCCCACGTGGCCAACTGTGGTTCGAGTTCTGGGTCGGACAATTTGAAAATCACAACAAATAAATACATAGATGAATAAATAAATGTGCAAAAAACTGGATTGTAGCCTCCGAGGCTCAGCATTAGAATAGAAACGAGAGCAGTCATCTTCCTTAGTGAGCGACTGGGGGCCAGAGTGGGAGACAAAGTGCTGGACACAGAGCACCCCAGCAGCCGCTTCCTCGGCGGGACCTGCATGCCGTCCGGAGCTCGGTGAGCGAGACACGTCACTGCAGCCTTAAATGCAGCATCCGAGGGACTGCACCTCCAGGTCCTTCTTCCTGGCCACCAGGCGTGCCTCTGCTCTGTGCTCGATGTAGAGCCAGAGCTGGAGGTTGGGGCCCTCGGTCATCCTTCCCCCCAGGTGGCCGCTGAGACATCCGCCGAGTCCAGCAGTTGTCCACCACTTCAGTTCCATGGCAGGTCTGGGACCACCGAGCACTCCCGGCTGCTGGTGGTGGTGCCGGCAGGAAATGCGCCCAAGAGGGTGAGAGGCTCTCCCTGCCTCCCTGCTTCCTCCCTCCTCTCCGCCATCTCCTCCCCTCCCAGATGAATGCAGTCCAGAGCTGCTGCTGGCTGGGACAAGGAGCAAGGACAAGCAGGAGGGAAAGGCAGGACTTGACATGGCGACACTTGGTCCCCCTCCACTCCCTAGAGGCCTCAATAAGGCCATCTCCCCACCTTCCTCCTGTCTCGTGGCAGCAGCCTTGGGAGAGAGGGAAGATGTTTAGATGGAGCTGAGCTCTGGTGGGGAGGGAGGTGTTCTTCCTATTCCCCTTGGGGACACTCGGTGGCCCCCTTTCTAATTACTTTGTGTGCTTTAAAGCCTATTAGCTGAAAGCGGTAATGGGATTTCACAGCGGGGCTCCCTGGCCATATGGCTCAGAGCCTCCCAGGGTGCACTGAGGATGGGGTTTGAGAAGCTCAGGGAGTGACAGATGGGGTTGGTGACATTTGGGGAATTATGCAGATTTGCTCAGTTGAGGCCTGGGGCCCTGATTCATGGTGGGCACCGGGAGGGCAGGGGTTGGGGAGGGTGACACGTGTGAATTAGTGATCACAAGAGTGTGCTCTGCCTGCTGCCTTGCAACTCAAGGGCCCTTTAAATAAAAGAGGGGACAGATGTGTTTCCAGAAGGTTCTCCACAGCCGGGCTGCCTTGTGCAGGGAGGGCAGGGGGAGGAGGCAGCGTAGAACTGTCACTTGCTTGGGCAAGTCACCTCTCTCTAGACCTCAGGTTTCCGGTGGGGAAATGGGATAAACCACCTCCCTAACTCTGTGCGAACTCACCCGGCCACGCCTGGAACCACATGCATGCTTACCACACGGGAGCAGGCCACTGCCGTGGGCGGGATGAGCAATGGCTGGTTCTGTGTCTCTGCTCCCCCTAGACTCTGTACCCTCACCCTGCCAGGGTCTCTGTGCTGGCTGCAGGGAATGCCCCTCTCCCTGGGTCAGCTGGGCTCAGCCCCTGTACAATTCAAATATTTTAAAAAGGAAGAAAAGGACCAGCAGGTGGTGTGGAGGTTGAGGTGGCTGGACCCCATATGGCCAACTCTGTGGTTCACGTCCCGGACCCGGCGGATTGAAAATCACGCCAGGTGTGTGTGCGTAATGCCCAAAATCCTGAGAGGAGAACGGGCTGTGGTGGGGCCATCCCCCGAGGGGCGATTTCTCACTTTCCTTCTCTCTCTCCGGCAAACGCATGTGCCCTATGACAAAAACCTAAAAATATACAAAGAAAAATCTTTCCCTCTCAAACCTCCATTTTCTCATTTCCATATTTTGAAAAAGCTATTTAAAAGATAAATGTCGTCTTCTTTATTGGGGTTAATGATCAAAAATGGAATTGGTTTCTAGTTCTCATGCTCCTTGGCTAAGGCGAACTGCGACCAGATGGCACCAGGCGGCCTTCCGACAGCTCAAAGTTCTGGCGAGGGCGGTTATGGGACTCAGCAGTGGCACGGGGCGAAGGGTGCTGTTCTCTGGGATAAGGCTCAGCTCTGCATTGGTAACTCAGGGTCTCGTTGAATAGAATATCTGGGAAGTTACCACTCATTGGGTAACTTGCTTAGAAAACAGTTAGCTGGTCTAAGCCGACCTCCCCCAGCAGACAGACAGATGCACACACACACACACACATTTTTATTTTTTAGATTTTTTTTCCCATAGGGCATGCATGTTCATCAGAGAGAGACAGAGAGGGAAAGTGAGAAATCAGTCTCTATCCAGAACTTTCTCCTGGATGCTGCAGAGGGTACATGTAAGACCCAGAGCAACTGCAGTCATTTTGTGACTATGAGGAGAGGCAGACAGAAGAGAGAACAATTACACAGGAGAGGTCAGGGCTCTGGGAATGCGAAGAAACACAGCGAAACTCTGGTCACACTCTATATCTGACTGCTTGCTAGATTTTGCAGTTTGGCCAACAAACACCCTCCTTCCATTTAAACCAGTGTGTCCTCAGAACAGTTGTAGTGAAAAAAGGCAAATTTGTATGCCTGCCATTTAAACGAGAAATCCAAGTTAGTCTTCATGATAGCCTTTAACACAGAGATGAACGACGTCATTTTACAGAAGAAAATGCAGAAGCCAGAGAGTGACTTCCTGAGGCCACCCTGTAAGTAACAGAGTTGGAGTTTCAGAAGTTTGCCTCTGAAACTTGGTTGCTATAAAGCAAAGTCGCCTGCTGTGTTGGGAGACGCTTCTTCAAATTCTCCCTCTGGGATCCTCCTGGGACTGTTTTGTTTGCAATTTCCTAGAAACGTGTGTGCTCACCAGAGAGAAAGTACCCCCCTCATTGAGGCATGGTCATGCTGCGGTCCCTTCTCCTCCACCTCTCTTCCCGTTGGGATTTTGAACACACGCACGCACACATGTGCACGCATGCACACACGGTGTGTTTTCAAGTCTCCTTTACAGTCTCTTCTGGGATTCGAACCACGTGTTTGGCCATGTGGATCTGGCTCCCTTTACCACCAGGCCCTGGAGCCAGCTCCTCCTTTGTGGAACTAGAGACAGGGTCGGGTTTCGTGGCTGAGTTGATAAAGTCATGCAGGACAACAAGGCAGGCCACAGAGCCGCCAGAGCCTCGAAGATGGTTTGAGGAAGCTTGGGAAGGTGTGGCCTTGTGAGGTGTGGGCCACACTTAGCCGCATCTCAAGAGGTGGGGCCCCAGCTGACATCCGGGCTCTGGGTAGAAAGAGAAATCGGAGCCTCGTGGAGAACCCGTTTGCCCGTCCCTGGCCCTGCGGACAGGCTCTGTGCTGTGCTGAACGTCCTTGTTTGGGCACAGAGCAGGCCTGACATTTATATAGATTAATTCCAACTTGACATTTGACCAAAGGAACTATTAAGTCCTCCCCTCGGTGGGGAAAAAACAGCTTATGTGGCCTGACCGGCCAGTGACCCCATCAAGCCGTTCCGGTCCCTTCCCTGGCCCAACAGCTGGCAGGAAATGGCCAGCCTCTCCTCCACAAGGACTTATGGCCAACGGGACGCAGTTGCTCCCTGGGCAGTTTTTCATGCTGGCTGGCTTTGCTGGCATGCTAATCTAAGTAAGTCTCAATCCGTCGGCCAGCACCCGGGCTGTGAGAGGGAGCCACGGCCCCCGCACACTGAGCGCGAGGTTTCAAGGGAAGGCATGTTGTTTTGTTGACTTCTGCTCTGGGGTCATCTCCTAAAATCCGTCTTCTTCATGTGCGTCCGCCCTGTGGGTTCATCTCATCCTTGCAGCAGCCGGCCGGGCATGGCTGGCACCACCACCCTCTTTCACTCCAAGGGTGAGCAGGTTCAGAGAGGGCAAGTCGGTGGCCACCTGCACGGCTGGCCGGTGGGGAGGACGATGCTGTCCACCTCCGCCCGGCAGGGAGCCTCCCGACCATACCACTGCTTATCTTTAGTTTTCAAATTGCCCGAGGGCATGCATGCCCCCTGGGGTCGGGGTGTGGAGAAAGCTCCCCCATGGTCATGCTACCATCTCTTTTCTCCATTCTCTTTTTCCCCAGCAGGACTGTGGGTGCACACGCACGCACACACACACTGCCAGAGGCAGGATTCGAACTGTGGTCAGCCATGTGGGATCCAGCTCCCATGCACAGTGCCTAATTACTGTGCTATCAGGCTGGCCTCCCACCCATGCTGCTTTTCTCATGCAAAAAAATTTGTAAGACTTATTTCTTTAATTGTATTTATTTATTTTAATTTGACCAGAGAGAGAGAGAGAGAGAGAGGGAGGAAGAGAGAGAGAGAGAAAGCAAGCCACCAGGCCCAGGACTCGAACTGTAGTCAGCCATGTGGGAGCCCAGTGCCCCAACCACAACACTACCTGCCAACCTCCTTTTATAAAAAGTTAGAGGGAAAATGTTTGCTCAGCTTAAAACTTAACAGCACACACCACCTGTCCCTCGCTCTTGCAGCAGAGATGAGGGACTATCCCCACAGACGCACCCTGTGCTCTCCGACAGTGAGCCCACACCACCCCGTGCGGTGGCTAGCAGGCCTGGGTCTGGGCATGAGACTCTGGTGATGCTGCGCTATTCTTTAGCACCAAACCACCTCCCCACCATACTACCCAGACAGCCTGAGTTTCCCAGAGCAGCCGTGGGGCTGCGTGGACGAGGACTGGGCACGTCACTCCTGACCAAGAGCACGGGTTTGGGGATCTGATGGTGGAGGGTCCAAGCTTGCCTCTGCTCTCCCCGGCCCAGCAACCTGGAGGCCTGGCCCTCGGATCTGGCAGCGTACCCCGAAGAGCGCTCACGCAGATGGCCTGACTGATGGCCCCGCAGCACCGACTCCAGGCCAGCTTGAGATGGCGTTCATTAATTGACCAGTAAGAGTACCACAGTGAAACCCTGCAAGACCGGCCTCTCCTGTGTGTGCAGGCGGTGCTCAGCACATGTGGCTTCCTTCTTCTGCCTCCTTAGCCCCTGCCTCAACCACCACATCAACAGTAATAAACACCCGGGGGCTAGCAGGCGGCGTGGAGGTTAAGGTGGCTGGATTCCTACATGGCTGACCATGGTTCAAGTCCTAGACCCGGCGGTTTCCAAATCCCACCAGGCGTGTGTGCACGCATGCCTGACATCCTGAGAGGAGGTTGCAGGCGAAGGGGTCGCAGGTGGCCATGCCCCCTGGGGGTAGTGCTTTCTCATTTTCCCTCTCTCTGTCTCTCTCAGGCGAGCGTACATGCCTTACGGCAAAAACCTAAAAATCAGACAACAAAAAACCAGAAATCATTTGTGGGCGGCTCATTGCGTTATCAGACAGTGAGCCAAGGACCTGACACATTCATTACCCCGTTTAATTCCCATGGTGGCCCTGCAAGGAGCTTCAACGACTGTCCTCATCTCACAAACGAGGGGCCTGAGAGTCGTAGCACAGAGGCTGGCAGTCGCGGGCCAGCGCTGCCGTTTTACTGGGACACAGCTACATTCGATCGTTTCCATGTTGTCTGCAGCTGCCGCTTTTAAATTGTGTCATTGCTTGCCAGAGCCCGTTTATGGGTCTCTAAAATCTGGCCCTTGACAGAAAAAGTGTTCCACCCCTGCCCTTCTAGAAGGTGAATTCAGTGGTCCAAGGTTACAGACCAGTGAGTGGTAGAGCCGGGCATCGAACCCGTGCAGCTCAATTTGATCCCAAAACTCAGTTTGGAACCAGGTTATGCACGCTGCAACCAGGAGGTCTAGATTTCTATTAAGCGATGGTGAGACAATGGAATTGAAAAGGTGTATTTTACTTATTTTTTAGAGAGATTTTTGCTATTGGGCGTGTGCACTCGCCAGAGAGACAGAAAGCAAGAAAGCAAGAAATCACCCCCCAAGGGGGGTGGCCACACCCCAGTCCCTCCTGCTTCATTCTCCTCTTGGGATTTGGGGCAAACATGCATGTATACCGGCATGAGTTTTAATCCTCTGGGTCTGGGACTCGAACCCTGGCCAGCCATGTGGGAGTCCAGTGACATCATCATTAGGTGATCTGCTGGTCCCTCTACAACTTTTTCATCACCCAAACAGAAACTCTGCACTCCCCTTCCCTCTCTGCCCAGCCTCTGGTCGGCTTTCTGTCGGGGTGAATGTGTTCACTCTAGCTGCCTCACAGCAGTGGAATCATGCACTAGTCGTGGTCCATGTTGTAGGATGTATCAGAGTTCATTCTTTTTTTTTTTTTTTTTAAGTTGCTTGCTTTCTTTCATGAGAGAAAAATACAGGCACCCCAACAGTCTCCGCACCATGCTCCACCCCAGTCTCAGCCAGGCTGGATCCCAGGCAGATGTACACCCAGGGTCCTTTCCATTGTGGGTCCGATTATGGCCCACTGCATCTCCCTGACCCTATATATTTAGTTTTGAATAGATAATACATGCACCGAGTCTAAACTTCACAAGATGCAAAAATGGGGCCGGTCAGTGACACGGTGGTTAGGGTGGCTAGATCTCATATGGCCAACTGCTTGGTTCGAATCCCAGACTGGCAGTGGGTGTGTGTGTGCCCCAAATCCTGAGAGGACAATGGGGGAGAAGGGATTGCGGCTGTCTGGAGCTGATGCTTGCACATCGCCACACAGGACTCGCACACTGACCGGTGGTTTTAGGGGCCACCAGCAGGGCAGGTGACCACAGGTGGCTTCCATCAGAATTGGGACAGCAGATGTGGACTCTGCTTCCCTGTCTGGGTTCAAGGACAAGGCCTGGAGGTGGCTGTTCTTCCCCACACTTCTCTGAGCGCAGGCCCACTGGGGGGCTCGATTAGCCTCTAGCCGTAGGCGGGCTTTCCGTTCCCTCTGCTTGGCGTGTAACTGTTGGCGTCCATCTGTCCGGTGGACGCTGGGCGTCTTGAGGGAGAAGCTGGCACTTGGAAGTCAAGGTCTGTGCACGGACAGAAGCCAGTGAAGGGTGAGGGCTTCTGGGAGAGGTGTCACCCGCTGTGGTATAACGGTCACAATGTCGGGCCGAGGCCTTCCAAGGAAGCCCCTGTTGTCAGAGGTGGTGGGGCAGAGGAGGCCTACAATCAGGGTGTGACATGAGGCAGATACGCCACTGCAGCTCCAGGCGAAGGAGGTTCGAGTCCTAGGTGAGCACTCAAATCTCCCAAGAGTTAGGCCCGCAGGCGATGTGGTGGTTAAGGCACTGGACTCCCACATGGCCAAATGCAGTTCAAGTCCCAGACAGGGTGGCTTGAAGGACACACTAGACACATTTGTGCATGTCCAAAATCCCGAGAGAAGAAGGGATTGCAGCATGGTCATGCCCCCAGGGGTGATTTCTCACCACCCCACTTCTTTCTGGTGAGCCCTACAGCAAAAACCTAGAAACAAAACCAAGTGACGTGGACCAGCCAGTGGGGCGTGGTATTAAAGGCTGGATCCCACATCTCCAAGTGCACGACCGTGTCCCAGACTCAGTGGCTGGAAAAACACATCATGTGCTTGTCTGTGTGTGTACGTGCCCAAAATACTGAGAGGAGAATGGAGGAGAAGGGATTACAGTGTGGCCATCCTCCCGGGGGTAATTTTTCACTGCTTCCCCCCTCTCTTTCTGTCCCTCTCTGGCTAGCATATGCACCTTATGGCAAAGAATGAAAATTAAGAATAATAAGTAATATATAAATAAATAAATATTAAATGAATGCTAATAAATAAATCAAAAAGCTACAAAAGAAAAAGCAAGTGACCAAGGATGAACTAACCTATGCCACTATGTAGACCGTTAGCAGCAGGAGGGCTGAGGGTCACTGGTCTAGACTCCCGAGGGGCGATGGTCGTCGTGGGCACGCTGTTCACCACAGGCGGTACATGCCAAAGCTCACAGGCCCCCGTGCAACAGAAATGGTGAGGAAGGACGACTTTTAAAAACTCACTTTGCCGCACGGAGGGTTCACCTCTTCCACGGTGATCCGTGGCCAGCTCTCCGGATGCTGAGGGAGAGGGTGACGAGGTCTCAGGGTAAGTCGGGCCTGTCCCTGCGCCCGTCGCCTCTTCTCGGGGAGAGGAAAGTGCACACTGCAGCCCTGCCTGGCGGAAGTCACCAGATAAGCACATCGTTGTGATTTAAAACCAGAGGGTCCCATCTCATATTCATGAATCCCGCAACGGTGTATATTAGCTCTTCCGCTTAGTTCTATCTTGTGAGGGAAATTCATAGGATTTGAATTATTTAGAAAATACTCCCAGCCTAATAGAAGAAAATATGTCCACCATTATATATGTAGCATCACACTACATAATACAGTATGCTGGGGAAGCAGGAAGGCTCTGAAACCAGAGCATACAGGTTCGAATCCTGGCTACACCACCTTGGGCAAGTTGGCTCACCTCTCTGTGCCTCAATTTCTCCATCTGAAAAGTGACAATGACCTCATTTCATAGTTATTTTGAGGGTTAACTAATATGTGTAGGGCCAGTCCATGGCATGGTGGTTAAGGTGGCTGGATCCCACATGGTGAATTGTTTGGTTTAAGTCCTGAACCTGGAAGCTTGAAAAACATGCTAGGCATTGGGACCAGTGAGTGGCATGGTGGTCGAGGTACTAGACTCTCATATGATCGACCATGGTTTAAGTCCTGGACCTGGCAGCATAAAAGTCACACCGGGCATGAGTGTGTGCGTGTGTGCGCATAATCCCAAGAGGAGGGCGGAGAAGAAGGGATTGTGGCATGGCCATCCCCCGGGGGGGGGCGGTGATTTCTCACTTTCTCTGTGTGTTTCTGGCAAGCATATGCACCCTATAGCAAAAATCTCTCTCCAAAAAAGAAAAAAGAAAAGAAAAAGTCAGAAAGAAAAACATGCCAGGTGCCTGTGTGCCCAAACTCCAGGCAGGAGAATGGAAGACAAGGGATTGCAGTGTGGCCGTCCCCCTGGGAGGTGTGTTCTCACCTCGTCTCTCCCTCCCCCCCCCACTGAGCATACATACCCTCTGGCAAATTAAAAGGGAGGAGGAGGAGAAGAACGGTGATAAAGGTCTGCAGAGAGGTTAGCTGTGAGGGAGGTAGCAGCTAGGAGGGGACATGAAGGAGCCTTCGGTGTGATGGGCACTTCCATGATGTGAGCTGGGTGCTGGGTACCTGGGGTGCCCATCTGTAGAAAGCAAGGACTTGCACCTTCAAGGTGTGTGGACCCTACTATGTGCATGTTTGCCTTACTCCATTTGCGCTGATACAGTGGACTGGGTCATTTATAAAGAATAGACCTTTACTTCTCACGGTTCTGAGGCTGGCGAGTCCCAGATCACGAGGCCGATTGGCTTGGTGTGTGGTGAGGGCCTGGACTCGGCTTTCACGGTTGGACCTTGAACACTGTGGCCCCCGGAGGCCATGAATACTGTGTCCGCACGTGGTGGGAGTGAGGGAGAAGAGATAAGGCCAAAGGGACCTGGCTGGTTCCCTCAAGCCTTTCCCAAGAACGGCCCTCGTGACTCAACACCTTCTAGCCGCTCTCTTTATTTTTAAATAATCGTTTATTTAATTTTATTAATTATTATTTTAAAGATGACCAGAGAGGGACAAAGGGAGAGTGAGAAAGCAAACTGCCAGGTCCTAGACTCGAACCATGGTCGGCCTTGTGGGAGTCTAACACCCTAACTACCTCACCACCTGACAGCCCAAGTCTCTACCTCGTAATACTTTACACTAGGGCTTAAGTTTCAATATGAATTTTGGGGGCAACAGAAACACTCAAGCCATAGCAATTATATTTTACTGAAAATGAAAAGAAGTGGGAAACCAAAGCTCCAAACTTGACGCCTTAAGATTTTATGTGTTCAGAGACCACTTTTCCTCTTGCTCTCATACATATTTGTGACTGTGAGGATCATTCTTCGCCGAGAAACATTTCAGTCCTTTTAAATTCTTTTTTATGTTTGCTATTTTATTCAAATAAAACCGATTCCTATAGTAACTTCGACTTGAGGTTAGACTGAACCCGTAGCCATTTGTATTAATGTGTGAGTGACGGAGAGAGATACTTTTTTGTTGTTGTTTTTTAGAGAGAGATACATTAACTAGCAGAATCCAATTATAAAAATAAATTCAAGGCTACAGTTCTCTACTAATGACTCCCCCAGACAAATTTATTACTTGGATAGCCATGAATCAACTACAATGCAAGAAGGAAGAATTTACGCTGGGTTTTGCAAGGGCTGCATGTCATGAGGCTATCAGAGAGGCTTCCAAAGGAGGAGGTAGAGACCAAATTTGAAGCTGAATGGAGTAATGGGAGGATCTTGGAAATTGAAGAATCTCCCTTAATGAGACTTGTCTATGTGCTATTCAATAAACCAGTAAGCTTAAATTCATGAAGACAGAGGGCCTGAGCACTCCACTCCGCAGAGTTGCAGAAATAAACTTAGTGCGAGGGTGAGGAGAAGCAGGGGTGGCGAGATGCAGCCACTGCTGTGCATCTGACGTTCGTTCTGGACTCGGGGAGACGGTAAGTGAAGGGAACAGTCTTCTGCCTGGAAACTTAAGCCAGCCGGGGTGGATCCAGGGGCTGTTCACGCTCAGTAAGCTACAGCAGACCTGCACGGTCTACAGGATCCTGCTAGCGAGGGCATCTTCAAAGACAGTGGGGACAGAAATGTATGTTTAAAAAGAAAAACTGTGTTTAAAGAATGATTTATTTAATTTATCATTTTTAAAGAATGACTTCATTTCATTTATTACCGTCATTATTATTTATTTAACTTGACTAGAGAGAGAACGAGAGGGAAAATAGGAAAGCAAGTCTCCAGGTCTGGAACTCGAACTGTGGTTGACCCTGTGGAAGTCCAGCCCCTTCACCACCACGCCACCTGCCAGCCCCCATTATTATTATTTTTAAAATTTATTTTTAAAATTTTCTACAGGGAGAGAGGGAGGGAGGATGCAAGAGAAAGAGTGCAAACATGAGCCGCCAAGTCCAGACCAGAACTGCAGCCGGCCACGTGGGAGTCCAGCACCTTAACCTCCATACCACCTACTGGCCCCAAGAAAAAACATTTTTTTAAGAATGCAAACAAGGTGGAAACAAGTGACCAGAAGGTGGAGGGACCCTAGTATGTCAACCTGGGTGGCCCTGTGCAGGTAAGGTCCCGCCCACTGTCCCAGCAAAGTCACTTCTCAGCGTCTGCATGATAATCACCTGCCCTCCCTACCAAGGGAAGAGACTAGCTGGGGGATCCCCGTGCAGGTCACAGTGGGTGTGGACTGGTCCACAGCCCAGCTCCCGGCCTCGTCCCGGTGCACCACCCCCCACCTCTGCCTGGCCTGCCCTGCCCTCTGGGTCTCCACAAAGGCAGGAGAGGGACGCTCAGCTCCCGCGCTGCTCTGGTGCCACCTGCAGGCGCTCTGGGGGAAATGCCTTTCCCTGCCCTTTCTCCCTCAGCCCTCTCTGGATAGTCTCAGACTTGGCCAAATGACACCCAGAACATGCGGAAGTCTGGCGGTGGGCCAGGCAGGGACTCCTGGGTCATGGAATCACTCTCAGCCGGTTGAAACCGACGAAGCCAGGCTCCTCCTCCCACTCCTCCCCTCTGCCCACCTGTTTTAGAGGTGGAAACTGAGGTCTGATTCCCGCTTGGCTGGGTCAGAGTGTGAAGCTGACAGCTGGAGCCGTTCCCCACCCCGTCTTGGTTTTTTCCTGTCTCTAACACGCGAAGGCAGAGGCGGGAAGCAGGAGAGTGTAAATTCTGACTATGAGCTGGGTACGGAGTGGCACTTGGCATGCTTTGCAAATGGCAGGGAGCAGTGGGTACACTTGGTGTAGAAGACTTGCTCCAAGTCCCTCACTGAAACTGGAACCCGGGGCTCTGTGACTTTCAGGCTATGCCCTTGTCCACGCAAGCCATAGCTGCGAAGTACACAGAGCTCCCTGAACACCTGCTATTGATCCGTGTAAGGCTACATTACAGAGACGGGGGGACCTTCCCATGGGTGTGGAAGAGTCACGAGCTACGTCACGTGAGACATCCAGGAGAATGAATGAAGCATGACGACAAATGCAGAAACAAAAATCTGTCCACACCCGGGGCCTCGTGGGTAGCAGAGACCACACCTTCTGTCCTGGACATTTTCTAAGATGTTTTTTGTAAAATGCCGAGAGGCCCCAGTTTCTCCAAATTTCTTCCCATGCACAGAACATTTCCCTATCTGTCTTCATCCGACTGCTTAGCATCTTGTCCATCAATCAGATTGTTTGGGGATTTATACCTTGATAAAATACAGAGCATGGGTGCTGGCAGGTGGCATGATGGTTAAGGCACTGGACTCCCACACAGTCAACCCCAGTTCAAGTCCCAGACCTGCAGCTTTCTCATTTTCCCTCTATCTCTGTGTCTCTCTCTAGTGGAATAATAGTAATAGTAATAATAATAATTAAATAAGCAATTCTTTAAACAGACAAATACAGATTGTGGCAGAAATCATTTATGGTTTAGTGGAACCCCTGAACCCTTTCCTTCTCAGACCTTTCTGCTGAGTTTGGTTAGGGAAGAAATTGGGGGAGAGAAAAGGGAAGGGGAGGAACAGCGCTAGCACCATGTCTCTCTAACTCCCTGCACTGCGTGAAGGTCCAGCTAACTGGAGGCCCCACTCACGTTCCCTGGTGTTCTCTTCGCTGCCCACTAATTCCCCAGGTCAGAACTCCGGGAGGGCTGGACCAAGGCCCAGAGGCCAGAGCAAGCAGCGTGGCCGGGGACCTCAGGACAAATGACACCCAGAACATGCAAAAGTCTGACTGTGAGCTGGACTGGGACAGCCAGGGAGCCTGTCAGTTCTCCCCTCTGAGAGTCACCGTCCTTGTCTATAAAAGGCTGCACTGAGGCCAGCTGGTGGCAGGCGATTAAGGAGGCTGGATCCCACATGGCTGACTGTGCGGTTTGAATCCCAAACCTGGCAGCTTAAAGACATGCCGGGCACATGTGCATGTGCGGCCAAAATCCTGAGAGGAGAAATGGAGGAGAAGGGATTGTGATGTGACCATCTCCCTGGGGGATGCTTTCTCACTTTCTTCCTTTCTGTCTTTCTGTCTCCAGCAAGTACACATGCCTCTAGCAAATTTAATGATGACAAAAGACTGATCTGGACTATATCAGTAATTTACTTTTTATATTGCTTATTTTAACGTTGTATTTAATTCCTCCACACACCTGATTTACAAAGGTATAATCTACAAATAAAAATTTAATTCCTGGCCCAGCACGTGGCAGGGAAGTTAAGACAGCTGGATCCTACTTGACAGACTTTGTGATTCAAGTCCTGGACCCAGCGGTTTGAAAATCACACTGGACACATGTGTGCATGTGTGCATGTATGCCCAAAATCCAGAGAGGAGACAAGAGAAAGGATTGTGGAATAGCCATCCCCTCCCCCCTAGTGGGAGATTTTCACTCTCCTCCTCTCTCTCTCTTTGTCTCTGTCTCTGTCCTTCCGGCAAGCACTTAGACCCTGTAGCAAAAACAAACAACAAACAAAAACGAAATTTAATTCCCCCACACATGTGCTTTATAAAAGTATCATCAACAAATGAAAATGATATATATTGTATACAATGTGACCCTTGTGGAAAAATGGAATTGAAGTACAAGTTTATGGGCCAGTCGGTGGCATGGTGGTTAAGGTGGCTGGGTTGCACACATTAGACTGTGTGGTTCGAGTCCTGGACTCAGAGGCTAGGGAAACATGCCAGACGCGTATGTGTGCCCCAAATCCTGAGAGGCAAGTGGAAGAAAAGGGATCGTGTGAGGCGGCCATCCGCCCTGGGGGGGTGTTCTCTCTCTCTCTCTCTTTCTCTCTCTCTCTCTTTCTCTGACAAGTGCACATACCCTGTAGCAGAACTGAAAACAAAACATACAGGCATGCGTATGTGCCCAGGATCCTAGTGAGCTAGAGAGCGGGGAAGGGGTTGTGACAGCGCTGGATGATGAGGGTGCCTTCATTTCTTTCTTTCTTTCTTTCTTTTTCTTTCTTTCTTTCTCTGTCTCTCACGCATGCACATGACCCTCAATCATGAATTAAAATCAGTACAAACTGGGCCAACAGTGGCATGGACATTCAGGCACCAAATCCCACATGACCAACTGTGGGGTTCAAGTCCCGGAACCAGCAGCTTGAGAATCACACTGGGGGTGTGTGCGTGAGTGCCCAAAAATCCCAAGGGGAGAATGGAGACAGAATTATGGTGTGGCATTCCCCCTCGAGGGTAATTTCTCTCTCTCTCTCTCTCATGAGCACATGTGCCCTATAACAAAAAAAATTAAATAAATACAAACTTTGGGATCAGCAGAGGGCATAGCAGTTGCATCATTGGATTCCCACATGGTGGACCGTGGTTCGAATCCTGGACCCAGTGGCTTGAAACTCACACCAGGTGTGTGTGTGCATGTGTGCCCAAAATCCTGAGAGGAGAATGGAGGAGAAGAGATTAGGGCATGCCCATCCCCCCTGGGTGGTGATTTCTTGCTTGCTGCCTCTCTGGTGAGCACACGCACCCCACAGCAAAAATTTCTCCAAGAAAAAGAATACAAACTTTAAAGGAGAGAGAAACCAATCTCTGATGCTGGGCTGTCTTCCTCCCAGTCAATCTTTTTCCAAATGTTCTAAAAACAACAATTGATCCATCTTTTTTCAAAGATGTATTTTTAATTTTATTTTTTATCATCATTCTTCAATTTTGACCAGAGGGAGACAGACAGAAAGGGAAGGTGAGAAAACAAGCCTCCAGGTCTGGAACTTGAACTGTGGACGGTCATGGAGGAGTCCAGCGCCTTAACCACCATGCCACCGCCCGGCCCTGATCCATCTTTTTAAAAGCAAACGAAACTTCTTCACTTTAGAGGAAGAAAGTTACTAGGCTTCTGGGCATCTTATCTCAATCTCACGTACTTGTAAGGTACTTTCTAGGGCAGAGCCCCACCCCGAAAGACACCTCCACAGCGGTCATTCTGGGGCACAGTGTGACCACAGGTGTTAAGCTTCTCCTAGGTGCACTTATGGGCAGGGGCCTCCCCTGCCAATCACAGGCCACGGGCCACTAAGCTTGGTATTGCGGGCATCGTGGGCGAGTCTGCCTAGCTTTCCAACAAGGTTATCCGTGGTTGGCGGTCAAGGAAACCATGAGAAGGGGCATGTGGGCAGAGTGGTTTGTTGAGGTCTCCTGATCGGGGTGAATGTCCTCCCCCAGTTCAGGAAGCTTGGGGAACCCATCTGTAAACAAAGACTCGAGCCAAGTCCTCCAGTCCCCTCTTCCAACCAGAGGCCACCCTCCACTCCTCTCCATAGACAGCCTGGAGCTGGGGACCGTCCCTTGGGATCTGTGGCCTTGGGGCTGGCTGAGTTTCTTCTCCCAAGAATCATCCGTGGCCACCAGAGATGGCTAGCTGTCCTGGCTCACTGCAGGAGCCTGGGCCCTCTCTCTGGCTCTCAGTGACCCCCTACCCTGGGTGTTTATTTCCTTATCTCGACACCATCATTTCTCATTCATCCCCTGGTTAGTAAGCGTGGAGGCGGAATCGGGATTTGAACCCAGGTAGTCTAGCTTGTGGATGCTGTGCCCTGAGTTATTAAACTGTGTAGGGTCAGCTACACAAAACTCACGTGCACATATCTTCCACTGTGTTTAAAGTGGGTGACTTTGAGCTAGGAGATATTCCACTGACACGATCCACTGAGCTAGGTATTAACTGAGAGCGAATAAAACCAACGAACCGAAAGAAACATGAGCGACATGACGTCATTGCTAGACAGAACGCATGGCTTCCTTGTGAATGTATTTGCTGACAGACAGTGAGCTAATAATCAGCCTGAACTCAGTAGTGCCCCGTTCTTCTGGGCGGCACGTGCACACACATGCGTGCACACACACGCGTGCACACACTGCATTGTTTGTTCGCACTGCCTACAGGAACCCAGTAACTGCTAGATTAATAGATGAAAAGGCACTTCATAGGTAACACGGATCTACTGGAAGAGCAGAAGTCCGTAGCCAGAGCCCAGTGCTAAAGTAATGCAGTCACCGATACCCACAGCGTCCGGGGTGGGAGGGAATATGGCCAAGCCAGCAAATCGGTATCCGATTATAAAAAAAAAAACAATAGAGAAACCACCAAGAGAAGGAACCTTGTTTCATACAGGACTCCCATTGGCTCAGTGACTCGAGCAGTCCCCAGGATCCGGCTGGGACTTGAGTCAAGGTCCCCTAGGTCTCCTGCCATTATAAATAAGATGCAAAATGGAAATGAGTGAAGTTCACCCAACAGGACCAGCATGGAGGTTAAGGTGGCTGGATCCCATGTGGCCAACTGTGCGGTTTGAGTTCTGGACCCTGGGGTTTGTAAAACATGCCAGGTACATGTGCTTGCATGCCCAAAGCTACAGAGGAGACGGGATTGTGGCATGCCCAGTCCTCCCCCAGCGATGCTTTCTCAGTCTCTCTCTGGCACGTACATGTGCCCTGTAGTAAATTAAAACAACAACAAAAACTTGAAAAGTTCACCCAACAAAATGACAAGTTTGAGTGACTTAGGGGTGGGAACAGAGACAGCTACCCCATGGAGGAATAGCCAATGGCTGAAAGAAGTAGCAGAACTTTCTGTCCACTGGACTCTCTAAGTGGAAACAGTGAAGAAGGCAGTGCAAGCCGCGCCCACTCCCCACCCCGCCCCAGCCTTCCCTGGCTTGCTCTCTGGCTGAGCCCAGATAATGGAGCCAGACTACGTGGGTTGAAATCAGAGCTCTTGGGACCAACAGGTGGCATAGTGGTTAAAGTGCTGGACTCCCACGTAACTGAATGTGTTTCAAGTCCCAGGGCTCGGCAGCTTGAAAATCATACCAGGCATGTGTGCGTGCGTGCCCAAAAATCCCAGGAGGAGGATGGAGGAGAGGGCATTGCAGCGTGGGCATCCCCTCTGGGGGCGATGGTGATTTCTCACTTTCCCTCTCATTGTCTCTCTGTCTCTCTCTGGTGAGTGTATATGCCCTGGGGAGGGGAGAGGGGAGAACCAACTTAGAAAAGAGAAAGAACTTAGAACAGTGTGTGTCACAAAGACCTCTCTAAGGCTTGGCTCTTACTACAGTTGTCTCTGCTCCTTCCTCAATCCAGACTTCGCTCCTTCCTGCTCCTCTCCTAGCCCTTCCCCGCCCTGGCTTGTTTAACAGAGACCTTCTCCATTGTTCCTTCTGTAAAATAAAACTTACACCAGGTTTGTTTCAGGATAAAGTCCAGATCCCTTTCTGAGGAGATGTTGCAGGTCTGATCAGGCCCACGTGTCCTGCCTCCTTTGCTTGCATTCTCTGTGTGTGTGTCCTTCTGTGGCTGTGGCTCCATGTGGACGGTGCCCTCTCTGCTGGTACCAATACCCCCACTCCCACTGGCTGCTCCTGGTTACTGCTTCATTTGGCTGGAGCGAGACAGACTACTGCTCTGTCTTTCCTCAGCTCGTATGTCTTAGGCTCCAGGGAGCCACTTCATCCCAACCAGGTTGGTTAGATGTACATGCCCACAGCCCGCCAGTCCTGCTTCTGTCCTGGCACTGATGACAAAGCCGCCTGGTTGCATTTGTGTATTCCCACAGAACAGCCAGCACCTTGGGGCTGCAAGCTCAGCTGCCATCTCTACCTTCAGTGTGCCATCTCCCATCCTCTGTCCTAGAGGTTGACACAGAAGGACTAGTTCAATGGGGTTCTGGGGACCTCTGGCTTCTGGCCAGTTTAGCCAATGGGAGAGAGCCCCAGAGGGAGGCCAAGGCAGGAGGATTATGACAAGACCCTTTGTTAAAATATACACTTCAGAGCCAGCAGGTGGCATGAAGGTTAAGGCGCTGGATCCCACATTGCCAACTGCCAGTCGAGTCCTAGACCTGATGGCTTGAAAACCACCCCAGGTGCATGTGCATGTATGCCCAAACTCCTGGGAGGGCAATGGAGGAAGGATTGTGGGGTGACCATCTCCCCTGGGGGGTGATTTCTCACTTTCCCTCCTGCTCTCTGCCTCCAGTGAGCACAGGCACTCCATAGCAAAAAATAAAAAAAGGAAACTAGAAAAAAACTACACATGTGTGTCACTAAAAGGCAGATACAGATCGTTAGTGCAGGGGACTGCTGCTACACACAAAAATTCTTGTGACTCCACAATCCTTTCTAAGCCAAAAATGAGGAGGCATGCAGTAATTGCCTATTAAATGTGTGTACATACTTTGAAAGGACAATGTATATGTTAATATTTTTGGTGTGACAAACAACTTATCTTTTGCTTGTTCATTTATCTAATCTAAGTTAGATCGACAACACGGATACCCAAGGGGTAAAACATACATGTAAGCTGTCTAAATGTTTTTAAAAAGTTACACTCATAGTAGAAAACTTAGTTCTAAAAGGCATGGACAGGGACCAGCAGATGGCATAATGGTTACATCGCTGGACTCCCATGTAGTCAACCATGGTTCGACCCCTACCTGGTGACTTGGAATTCACATGCACGCATGCCCAGGATCCTGAGAGGACAAAGGAGAGGGGATTATGACATGACCAGCTCCCCTGGGGGGTGATTTCTCACTTTCTGTCTCTCTGTCTCTCCAGTGAGCTCACACACCCTATAGCAAAAATGTCTCTTAAAAAAAGAGGCATGGATGAAGAGATTTCAAGTAACTTCAGCAGTTTTAGACTATTCGTTTTTAAATTTCTATACGAAATGAGGGAAGTAATACTATGTTTCCGAAATTTAGTTCCAATCCATTATCAGTAGCCACTGTGAACTGTTTATCCTCTACAGTTATAGTTCTGGATTATCGTTCTGGATCCATTCATTTCCTAGGTGTGGATCTGCTTTAGGTTAAAAATAAAATTGGGAATGCTCTATCCAATTTGTAAGGGACGGGGCCAGCGGGTAGTATAGTGGTTAAAGTGCTAGACTCCCACGTGGTTGACTGTGGTTCAAGTCCTAGACCCAGCAGCTTGAAACTCACGCCGGGCACGTGTGCATGTGTGCCCAAAATCCCGGGAGAGAATGGAAGAGAAAGGATGGATTGTGGCATGGCCATCCCCCCGGGGCGGGGGTGATTTCTACCTTTCTTTCTGTTTTTCTCTCAGGTGAGCACACGTGTCCTATACTAAAAATCTTTTCTTTTTTAAAAGTAAACAGTTTAGCATCAGCTTTTATAGTTGTATAATATCAGAATTATCACCAACTTCATTTATAATTAAGTAATAGAAGGCCATCCTGGTAGCCTAGTGGTTAAGGGAGCTGGATCCCAACACAACCATCTGTGGTTTGACTTCTGGCCTCAGCAGCTTGCAAAACACATTGGACATGTAAGTGTGCATGCCCCAAATCTCAACAGGATGGAGAAATGGAGCAGAAGGGATCGGGGCGTGACCACACCCCACTGGGGAATGATTTCTCTCCCTGGCAACTGCTCGTACCCTCTGTCAATGACCAGAAACGAAGCAAAAAGGAGTGGAACTCGTCCAATTTGTAGAAATTATTCTTCCAAGCTGTATTTCCTTTCTCGGTTAAAAGAATGAAGGTTATTAAAAATACCCAAGATGTTAAACCACAAAGCAGAATCCGGCCACCTGATTCACAACCTGAAAAAGCTGCAGCCAATCTGGTGTCCTTTCTTGCAGAAACACTAGGAATTCATTCTGTCATTCAAATCTTCCTGACAGCACGTTCCCATTCGATAACCACCATGCTGTAGCATGTAATTACAGTTGTTGATGGTCGGTTTTCCATATTACCACATAATACAGAAAATAATCCCCAGACACACACACTAGCTAGCCTTTATAGAACTGACACAGAAACTTTCACTGTTTCCTTGCACACAGAAAGTTTAGTTGACTTTTTTCATACAGAATTTTTTTTGGTTTTTAGATTTTTATTTAATTAATTAATTAATTAATTAATTTGCCATGGGGTTTGGGCTCTGGCTAGAGAGAGAGAGAAGAAAAGTGAAGAATCACCTCCAGGGGACACGGACATGCTGCAATCCTTTCTCCGCCGTTCTCCTCTCAGGATTTTGGGCATGCGTGCACATGTGCCTGGTATGTTTCTCCACCTTCAGGTCCAGGACTCAAACTGCAGAGACGACCAGGTGGGATCCAGCCCCTTAACCACCACACCACGTGCTGGCCCTCGAGCTAACTTCTAATTATTTGTTCATCTTTTTATTTATGGGGCGTGGAGTGGACAGCATGACTTTCTCAGTGAAGGAAATGGCATTTTGACATAGATCCTGGTGTAAGCTGCTTAGTTGAGAAATCTGTGTTGGATTCCCACATGGCCGACCTTGGTTTGAATCCTGGACTGAGTAGCTTGAAAATTATGACAAATAAATACATCTTTAAAAATTTTATATTTATTCATTTATTTATTTTAAATTGACTAGAGAGAGAAACAGAGAGAGAGAGGGAAGGTAAGAAAGCAAGCCACCAGGTCCTGGACTTAAACCGTGATCTGCCATGTGGGCGTGTCCAGCGCCTTAACCACCACGCCACCTGCTGGCTCCGTAAACAAATCTTAAAAACGAAACTAAAACAAACAAACAAACCTGAGCTCCAAACTACATTAGCTGGCGCTGATCACCTGCTTCAATGTTATGGCGATGTTAAGTTGTACACGTTTCTAAACATCTGTTTATTTTTTAAGAGGTTTTTGCCATAGGCACGTGCTCTTGCCAGAGAAAAAGAGGACAGAGACAGTGAGAGGGAAAGTAAGAAATAACCCTCCAGGGAAATGGCCATCCTGTAATCCCGTCTTCATTCTCCTCCTGGTTTCCTGGATGCACATTCACACACGTCAGGCATGATTTTCAAGCCGCTGGGTCTAGGACTCAAACCGTGGTCAGCCATATGGGAGTCCAGGGACGTAACCACTGAGCCATCTGCTGGCCCCTGAACACTACTTTCCATTGCCATTCGGATATCATCGCAGACTGTTGATGGTCTGCAGATCTGCAGGGCCTGAGACTCCCGTGCTCTGCCAGATTTCTCGTACTCCAGGTCCAGCTTTTCAACCCTAGGGATGGTGACAGCTTAGTGACAACGAGCTCTAGGATTTTTTTTACCTTTTATTTATTTTTTTAAGAGAGGTTTTTGCTATAGGGCATGTGCATTCACCGGAAAGGCAGAGAGAGAAAGACAGAAAGCAAGAAATCATCCCCCAGGGGGGATGGCCATGCCACAAGCCCTTCTCCTCCATTCTCCTCTCGGGTTCTTGGGCACGCACGGACTAGTCCTAGTTACTGAGCTATCCCTACGGCTCCCCCACACCTACACCTTAATGAATGTGGGTTTTGTTAACCTCCTCCTTGAATCTAAGAATGCCGTCTGTTTTCTCTTGGGAAATGTTCTCTGATACAGCGTCCTGACAGAGCCCCGCCCTGCCCAGAGACGATGGACAATCTGCGTTTACTGAATAAACGATCAGGTAGTATTCTGAGGCAATAAGCTGATGTTTTGTAGGAGGTACAGAAAAGGAGAGGACCGGGCCAGCTGGTGGCAAGGTGGTAAGAGTGGCTGGATCCCTCATGGCCAAATGCATGGTTCGTTGGATTCCCACATGGCCGACCTTGGTTTGAATCCTGGACTGAGTAGCTTGAAAATTATGACAAATAAATACATCTTTAAAAATTTTATATTTATTCATTTATTTATTTTAAATTGACTAGAGAGAGAAACAGAGAGAGAGAGGGAAGGTAAGAAAGCAAGCCACCAGGTCCTGGACTTAAACCGTGATCTGCCATGTGGGCGTGTCCAGCGCCTTAACCACCACGCCACCTGCTGGCTCCGTAAACAAATCTTAAAAACGAAACTAAAACAAACAAACAAACCTGAGCTCCAAACTACATTAGCTGGCGCTGATCACCTGCTTCAATGTTATGGCGATGTTAAGTTGTACACGTTTCTAAACATCTGTTTATTTTTTAAGAGGTTTTTGCCATAGGCACGTGCTCTTGCCAGAGAAAAAGAGGACAGAGACAGTGAGAGGGAAAGTAAGAAATAACCCTCCAGGGAAATGGCCATCCTGTAATCCCGTCTTCATTCTCCTCCTGGTTTCCTGGATGCACATTCACACACGTCAGGCATGATTTTCAAGCCGCTGGGTCTAGGACTCAAACCGTGGTCAGCCATATGGGAGTCCAGGGACGTAACCACTGAGCCATCTGCTGGCCCCTGAACACTACTTTCCATTGCCATTCGGATATCATCGCAGACTGTTGATGGTCTGCAGATCTGCAGGGCCTGAGACTCCCGTGCTCTGCCAGATTTCTCGTACTCCAGGTCCAGCTTTTCAACCCTAGGGATGGTGACAGCTTAGTGACAACGAGCTCTAGGATTTTTTTTACCTTTTATTTATTTTTTTAAGAGAGGTTTTTGCTATAGGGCATGTGCATTCACCGGAAAGACAGAGAGAGAAAGACAGAAAGCAAGAAATCATCCCCCAGGGGGGATGGCCATGCCACAAGCCCTTCTCCTCCATTCTCCTCTCGGGTTCTTGGGCACGCACGGACTAGTCCTAGTTACTGAGCTATCCCTACGGCTCCCCCACACCTACACCTTAATGAATGTGGGTTTTGTTAACCTCCTCCTTGAATCTAAGAATGCCGTCTGTTTTCTCTTGGGAAATGTTCTCTGATACAGCGTCCTGACAGAGCCCCGCCCTGCCCAGAGACGATGGACAATCTGCGTTTACTGAATAAACGATCAGGTAGTATTCTGAGGCAATAAGCTGATGTTTTGTAGGAGGTACAGAAAAGGAGAGGACCGGGCCAGCTGGTGGCAAGGTGGTAAGAGTGGCTGGATCCCTCATGGCCAAATGCATGGTTCAAATCCCAGACCTGGTGGCTTAAAAACACACACTGGGTGCATATTCCAGGATCTCAAAAGGAGGGAGAAATGGGGAAGGAGTTGTGGCATGCCATCCTCTAGAAGGGATGCTATCCCACTCCCTCCCTCCCTCTCTCTCTCTCTGTTCATATATCCTCCAACAAATTGAAAGAAAAAGAAAAGGAGACAATGACGGTAGAACAGGAACTTAGGCCTCTACCTGAGATGGTCACTGTCCCCTCTGGACCCAGTGTCCCCACCAGAGCCACCACGAATTCATACGCCTTTGTGCAGATAAGGAAAGGAGCAGGCAGCCCCCAAGAGATGGCTCGAAGCACGGAGCGTGGGCTGGCTGCAGCCCCCAGATCAGGAACTCTGCACTTGAGTAATGCGCTCAGTCCTGTGCAGTTGGTCTGCCCTTAGCAGGGCGAGCTAGCATGTCACTCCATGCCAGGCAAGTGGCCGGGTAAGTCTGATGCTCTGAGGAAGCCTGTCACTGGCCAGATTTTGTGGAAAGGTGCTATTTTTGTTTGCAGGGTGAGCTTTTTCACACGTTCCCTCCGGAGCTTCCTGAATGTGGGAGAGTCCTTGCTGACGTGGCTCAGAGAGCGAGTACTGCGGTCCCCGAGCTGCGGGATCACTGGGCATGCTTCCCACAGCTCTTCTGTACGGGGCTATGCCGCCCTGAGCGGCCCTGTGACCCAGCCCGCCTGTCTGGGGTGGGGGTAGCCCAGGGGCGTGGGCGGGGTGGGTGCTATTATGAACTCACCCTCTCTAGCTGGAGCTGGACACTGCTCCCACAGGGGTACACTGACTCCTGGGGCAGACCGGGGAGCCAGGAATGGGACGCTCCAGAGAGTAGGGCAGGGGTTCAGACAGCTTATCAGTGTCTTGTGATTCAGACCTTCCTGTTAGAGAGAAGTGATTTGGTTTGACATGAATTCCCAGAATACCTGACACACCCACATACAAGCGGGCCCCGACCCATCCCAGCGCCTGGTGAGAACCAACATGAGGTCTCACGCCGGCCTCTGCCCTCAGCACCACTCCCCACTCCCACCCGGATGGCCTTCCCCCAAAGCTGGATCTGGGGGAGCTTAGGGGTATGGGAAAAGTTCCAGAGACTGATATTACATTGGCACCGTAATTCTCACGCCCGAGAAGGGAAGTCGTTTCAGGGGAACTAGGTTCTGTCTTGGCTGGAAGCTCGACACACCTTAACTTCTCTTACTCCTTAAACGCCCAGACAGATGGGTCAGCTGTTAGTTTCGTGCTGGTGACAGACGTGTTCACTCTGTGACAGGACAACAGTGGTGAGGTCAGGGAAAGGCCACCTGGAGGCCCTGGGGAAGAGGCCACCTTCCAGAACCATAGTCCACACACAGACACCTTTCCACGCGGCTACTGAGGTCATCATTAAAAAAGAATGCTCAGTGGGCCTGCCCCGCAGCCTAGTGGTTAAGGGTGTGAGGGCCCACGTTTCCAACCAAGCAGTTTGAATCCCGACCCTGGTGACTTGAAAAACACTGTAGGTGCCTGTGGGCGCATGCCTAAAGTCCCGCCAGGATGGGGAATGGAGAAGGATTGCAAGGTGACCATTCCCCATAGGAGGCGTGTCCTCACTCTCCCTCTGTCCCTCTCTGGTGAACACATGTGCCCTCTTGCAGGTGGCATAGTGGTTAAGGCACTGGACTCCCACAGGACCAACTGAAGATCGAGTCCCAGACTTGGTTGCTTTGCTATCTCACTTTCCCCTTTTCTCTCTCTCTAGTCAAATTAAAAAAATAATAATAACAAGGGACCAGCAGATAGTATAATGGTTACATTGCTAGACTCCCATGTAGCCAACAGTGGTTCGAGTCCTGGACCCAGTGGCTTAAAACTCGTGCCAGGCATGTGTGCATGTGTGCCCAAAATCCTGAGAGGAGAATGGAGAAGAGATTGTGGCATGGCCATGCTCCCTGGGGGGTGATTTCTTGCTTTCTGTCTCTGTCTCTCCAGCAAGCGCACGTGCCCTGTAGTAAAACTTTCTCTCTCTCAAAAAAAAAAAAAAAAAAAATTGGGGGCTGGCAAGTGGCTTGGTGGTTAAGGGCACTGGAGTCCCACATGGCTGACCTTGGTTCAAGTCCTGGATCTTGGCTTGCTTTCTCACTTTCCCTCTCTCTCTTTCCTGTCACTCTCTGGTCAAATTTAATAAATAAATAAATAAAGAGAAATATAAAAATAATTCTTGAAAAATAATAAAATTAAATAATCCTTTAAAAAAAAAAAAAAGGCCTGCTGTGGAAACAGAAATTCGGGTCATGTCATAAATGGTAACTGATGTGGAGGAGGTCATGTGGGGAGAGAGACTGAGCCAAGAACAGAGATGAACCAGGAAATACCACATGTATTCCATTGTGAAAAATAACAGACCCCTAGAAACATGTAGCATGTGTATTTTTTATTTATTTAAAAATATTTGCTACAAGGTGTGTGTGTGTTCGCCAAAGAGAGAAATGGAGAGAGGAGTGAGCAGTCAGCCTCCCCGAGGGGGAGGGCCAGGTTGCGATCCCTCTCCTCCACTCTGCTGTCTGGACTTGGGGCACACACGCACGCATGCCGTACATGCACCTGCATTCTCTCTCAAACTGCAGGACCCAGGACTCAGACTGCGCTGTCGGCCATGCAGGGCCCACCTGCCTTAACCTCATGCCAGCCTCTGCCCAGCACCTTTACGATCCATGCTGGTTATTATGCCACTGTTGCGCAGCTTCAGATCTTCCCCCATACTTGGCTTGGGCTGCTGGGCCACAGAACCACTTCTCCTTGGTGTCCGGGGCCATACGGGGTGCTCCAAAGAGACCGTCCCTTTGCCTCCTGTCCCTGACAGAGGGCCCCAGCGGCCAGCCTTTGCCCTGGCCGGCCACGTGGTCTCAGGTGCAGGGAGCTCTTCGGCTTGCAATGCTTACACTCTGAGATCCAGGCTTGCCACACGCCCGAGAACGGTAGCCTCACTGCCCCCAAATACTGCCGTCTCCACCACCATGCTATCTGGGGATCAGTTTCTCTGAGCCGGGCCTCCTCTTACTGCTCACTGAAGCCTCCTGGAGAAGGTGGAGCTCCATCAAATGCCTGCACCCTCGCTCCAGGGTCCACAGAGGGGGGTCCTCCCGCACCGAGCAGGTGGGGGTCATGACGTGGAAACAGAGCTGTGAAAATGCTCAGCACGAACCGGTCCAACCCCAGCTCTCAGGGACAAACTTTAGCATGGCTTCTGGCAGCCTAAGGTGATGTCCCTGTGTCCCTGGGAGAACCCAGTCCCCTTTCAAGTCTCTGGAAAAGCTCAGAACCATCAAAAAAAAAAAAAAGAAAGAAAGAAAAAAAACAGTCCTGTTTGTGTTAACCAACATCTAAGATAACCCCCCACCCCCGTTCACAGAACATCTACTAAAAAGGGCTTAAAATCGGGGCTGGAGCGTCGCTTTAAGATGCACAGTCTGTGTGTCTCCTGCCAGTCAGCAGTGTCTTTCTCTCTCCAGGACCCGAAAGCCACCCCCTCTGAGGTGTCATAATCAAGAAGGACAGGCCTTGTCTCCAGTCCGGGGGGGAATACAGTTCAGACTTGGATAACTGCCAGACAGCAGGCACAGCTGGCCCGAGGGACCATGAGCGCATCTACACTGACCGACCCTTCGTAACTTCTCGCTTCGTCCCTGCTCCCCCCAGCTCCCACGATGCCCAGTGACCTCTGCACAACCTGGACTGGAGCTCAGCTCTGTCCCCTACTCTCAGTAGTGACGAACAAAGCCTGTCCTGGCCACGCGTGCTAAGTCCAGCCCTATCTTCAGCGGGGTGTTCCCCGAGATGGGGAGATGATTGGCAGCCATGAATACGGGCGATATCAATAGCTGGGGTTTGGTCGTTTGTTTTCTAGTAACTTCTTTCCAGCAAGGACCTAAGGAGTCATGCGAAAAGACATAATCCATAGGCCAGCAGGTGGCGCGGAGGTTAAGGCGGCTGGATCCTATATGGCCACCTACTCAGTTTGAGTCCTGGACCCTGCAGCTCGAAAATCATGCAGGGCGTGTGCTGAGAGAATGAGAGAGATGGGACTGCAGTGGGGCATCCCCTATGGGGGGGGGGGTGATTTCTCACCATAGCCCCCCTTTTCTGTCTAGTATATACACACATGTGTGTGTGTGTACATGTATATATATACATACATATATATCACATATACCCTATAGAAAAAGAAAAACAAAGACATAATCCAGTAAGAATAATAAAATAAGATTAAAGAGGACAATTAAAAACAGTCCTAAGTGTGGGCATTGGCTAGGGTACAGGCTAAACTGGTTTTACAAAGAGACCCCAGGACTGGAAGCGTGTGGTCGGCCATGTGGGATCCAGCCACCTCAGCCACCAGCCAGCCCTGTTCCATCCTTTCAAAGTAGAACGAGGAAACTCGGTAGGTGGCGTGGTGGTTAAGGCGGCTGCATCTCATGTGACTGACTGTGGTTCGAGTCCACAACTAGGTTGAAAAGCACGCTGGGTGTGTGCGTGTGCCCCAAATTGTGAAACAAAGAATGAAGGAGGAGGGACTGCAGTGTGGCCATCCCCCCGGGGAGTGATCTTTCACTTTCCCTCTCTGTCTTTCTCTGTAGAGTGTACATGCCCTATAGCAATAAATAAATACATGAAAACCAGGGTCGACAATCTGGTGGCCAGCACTTGTGATCCCGTTACCAGGGTGCCGTCAGGCACGCTGCCGCAAGCTGGAGGAGCCCGGGGGTAGGCGTCCCGGAAGCAGCTCCTTCCGAGGGGTGGGGAGTTAGCGCACACATCAGCTGCCTTTCGACAGTCACGGGAACTTCCAGTCATAGCCCTCCTTATTTTTAATTTTTATTTTGCCAGAGAGTACATGCCCTCACCAGGTAGGGAGAGGACGAGAGGGGGAGGGAGAGGGAGAAAGCACCCCCAGTGGGGGCGTGGCCAAGATGCAACCCTCCATCTCCATTTCTCCATCGTGTTGGGATTTGGGGGACACACACCTATGCTTAGTGTGTTCTTCTTTCCCCTTTCTTTCTTTCTTTCCTTCTTTCCTTCTTTCCTTCTTTCCTTCTTTCCTTCTTTCCTTCTTTCCTTCTTTCCTTCTTTCCTTCTTTCCTTCTTTCCTTCTTTCCTTCTTTCCTTCTTTCCTTCTTTCCTTCTTTCCTTCTTTCCTTCTTTCCTTCTTTCCTTCTTTCCTTCTTTCCTTCTTTCCTTCTTTCCTTCTTTCCTTCTTTCCTTCTTTCCTTCTTTCCTTCTTTCCTTCTTTCCTTCTTTCCTTCTTTCCTTCTTTCCTTCTTTCCTTCTTTCCTTCTTTCCTTCTTTCCTTCTTTCCTTCTTTCCTTCTTTCCTTCTTTCCTTCTTTCCTTCTTTCCTTCTTTCTTTCCTTCTTTCCTTCCTTCCTTCCTTCCTTCCTTCCTTCCTTCTTCCTTTGTTTGTTTGTTTGTTTGTTTGTTTTTGCCATAGGGTGTGTGCGATCACCAGAGACAAGAAAGCAAGCAAGAACATATCACCATGGGGGGTGACCATGCCTCAATCCCTTCTCCTCCATTCTACTCCTGAGAGTCTGGGCATACATGCACACACACCCAGCATGATATTCAAGTCGTCGGGTCCAGGACTTGAACCACAGTTGACCATGTGGGAGTCAGCACCTTAACTGCTGTGTCCCACTTGATGTGTTTTTCAAGATGTCAGGTTCAGGATTCAAACCACATGGTTGGCCACATAGGATCCAGCTCTCTTAACCAGCAGGCCACTGGGCCAGCCCACTTTGAGGCCTACTCTGTGATGTTCCCAGAACTCTCCAGAGGAGCTGAGCTACAGCTGCCTACGTGGTAACCCACCTTGCTGCCTGGTCTCGTTCCCCTCGTACTCTGTTAGTGCTCCCAGGTCACCTCCAAAATATCAGTACCTTGCCCACATGGAGTTCGTGGTTCAGAGTTTACTTCGGGGAGAACATGCTAAAAGCAGCTCTGGGCTTCCTGGAAACCCAGAGGGACAGTAAATAACACAGCTGTTATATTTAGGAAGTAGGAAAATGAATCAGTTCCTGGGGCCAGCCAGGTGGCATGGTAGGTAAAGCAGCCAGATCCCCCATGGCCGACTGCATAGTTCAAGTCCCGGACCTGGCGGCTTGAAAAATGCACTATGTATGTGTGTACCCTGTAGGAAACTAAAAACAAACAAATCAGTCCCTATTTGAGACAAAATACTTCTCACCCCCACCCCTTCTACCCCTGCCACCCTTTCGCATTCCATAGCCAGAAAGCACCACTCACCATCCTGTTTTCAGTCTGGTCTGTTGTGGGTTCATGCCTGTCCTGCCCTCAGGCCTAGAAACTCCGTGACCCTTTATCCCTCCAGTGCTAACAAGCTGCCTTGCACAGGGTTGAAACGAGTATTCAAGTATTTGAATGATGAAAATATAAACCCTGCCCAACGTGCCTCTCGACGTACAAGAAACCGGGGCTAAGTTGGAGAACGTCATATGACTGGTCACATGATCCACGGAAAGTGACCGCAGGAGCCAGAGTCCACTCCCAGGCCCCTGACCACGCCTCTGGTGAGCTACCACAGACAGATTCCAGGTTTCGTTTTCATCATCTCCGAGCGGGGCCTGCTCTTCCAGCCGGAGGAGCGTGTTTGTAAACGTTAAAAATATCCCGTCTTGAGCCAGCCGGCCGCCTTCCCCTTGGCCCGTAAGGGCTGAAGGACCAAGCTTGTTGCTACTGAATTTTTCATATCTTGCAAGATGAGCCCTAAATGGAACCAGGGAGATGAATATAGATTCCGGGCACTTTGGCTGTTCAGAAGTCTGATAAGGCATTAGCTGATTATATATAGCAAACCCCCAACACAGAACAAGTCTGTGTTTCCGTAGATTCCTCCTGGAAACAGCTCCAACTGGGAGTCCTGGAGCACACGGGGGAGATCTTGATTCCCACTGGCCGCTCTTCAGAGGGAGAGTGTGGGCTGGATGAAAGGCCCAATAGCAGCACGCTGATGGAGGGAACTCCGCTCATAGCCCTCCCTTTACCTCGGTCTAGGTGGATGCTTTAAATGATAAAGCTTCGTAAGCATCTATGGAATTGCCTCTTTGTCCTGGGACCTGAAGTTTAAGTATTTGTAATTCAGCCTTTGCGCTGCATCTATTTCAGGTGTCTAAGTGTGATGGGGAAAAAAAAACAAGAAGAACAAAAACCCAACCTAGGACTCAGCAAGTGGCACTGGTGGTTAAGGTACTAGACTCCCAAATGACTGACTATGGTTCTAGTCCCAGACTTGGCAGCTTCATGTTGGGTATGTGTATATACGTGCCCCAAATCCCAGGAGGATGGAAGAAAAGACACTGTGGTGTGGCCATCACCCCCGGGGGGTGATTTCTCACTTTCTCCCTCACTGTGTCTCTCTGGTAAGTGCACACACTCTCTTGCAAAAAAACCTTAAAAGCGGCATATTGGCATATTTACTGGCCCTTTAAAGTTTCTCTGAGAAATTCTATGATTTACATGTCTTTCTATTAAGTATCTATAAATCAGTGTAAACTTTTAATTTGTTAATTTCATAAATAACACGTGCACAATATAAATATTTCAAAAAGTATAAATAAGCAGATAGAAAATTGAAATTGCATTAAAAATTGACTATCAAGAAGTGACCTGGGGCCAGCCAGTGATGAGATGGTTAAGGTAGCTGGATCCCAGATGGCCAACTGCATAGTTCGAGTCCCAGACCCAGCGGCTTGAAAACCACATTGGGCACATGAGTGTGAGTGTCCAAAATACCAAAAAGAGAAACGGCATGGAAGGGATTCGGGTCGGTCATCTTCATGGCGGGGGGGGGTGCTTTCTAGCCCTGCTGCCATCTCTCTGTCTCTCTCCAGTGAGTGCACACACCCTATGGCAGATTAAAAACAAAGAAAGGAGCTTTGTTAACATTTTGTCGAATCCTTTCTGATAAACACACAACCCCTTTTAAAGGCTGCGGTCTGCTACTCCATTCCAGGGATGAACTGACGTGAATGATCCGTCCAACTCCAAGGCTCTGGGTCCTCTTTCATCTTTCATCATTATAAAAAGAGTGGGAGTAAATATTCGGTCATCAGACAAGTCATGACATATTTTTTTTAATTAATGAATTATTTACTTATTATAATTTGACTGAGAGAGTCTGTATGTGTGGGCGGAAGGTGAAAAAGCAAGCCACCACATCCAGGACTCAAACCGTGGTCAGCCATGTGAGAGTCCAGCGCCCTTAACCACCATGCCACCTGCTGGCCCCATGACATATTTTTCTATTAAAAAAATGCATCATGACGTTCCTGACAACCCAGTAATTTAATCAAATCTTTGATTTTTTTTTAAATCACTTTATAAATATCTCCAAAAGATAAAGTTTATGGTTAAAACTATAGTAACAATACTATTGTCACACCTCCAAATTAATCAATAATTCTATATTTTTGTCAATTTTGTTTTTGCCATAGGGGGCATGCGTTCGCTACAGAGAGAGAGTCAGAGAGAGGAAGAGTGAAAAATCACCCCCTCGGAGGGCTGGCCTTGCCACGGTCCCATCCATCTCCTCCAGGGACTTTGGGCACGCACATACATGCGCCTGGCGTGAGTTTCAAGTTGCCAGGTCTCTTTGAACCTTGGCAGGTGGAGAAACTGCCCTCCGAGGGGGCGTGTTCATGCCACAGTCCATTCTTCTCTAATGCTAGAAATTTAAACATGGCACATTAAATCAGACAGAACGCACGTATTCTTATCCCCTCTTCGTCTCTAAGACCGGGCAGTTCTAGCAGAAATGTCTCTAGAATCAGCGTGGTCCTTTCTGTGCCCACGGCCACTTCCCCTGCTTCTGTTTTTCTCATGATTGACTTGGACTCAACCCAGGCTCTCTGCGGTTCTCTTTGGAGGGCCTCAGAGCTGGGTGTGACTCGCCCTATTCCCTGTTGGACCAATGACAGGCCAGGTCTCCAATCTGGGGTGCACACCTTTTCTGATTCCCCACTGCAGTCTGTTTTGTATACTGATTCCAGATTAATCCAGTCCCTGGTATGGTATTTCGGGCCTCCAAAATCTGGTTGCAAATAACATCTTGATTATTTTAACATTAAAAAAAAACTGATGCATAATCATTGCAGATTTTTATGGAGTACAGTTTTTTTTTTTGCTATAGGGCTTTTGTGCTCAACAGACAGAGACAAATAGACAGAGGGAAAGGAAGAAATCACCCCCTGCCCCAGAGGGGATGACCTGGTTGCAATCCCTTCTCCTCCACTCTCCTCTTGGGGTTTTGGACAACATGCAGACATGCCCAGCATGATTTTCAAGCCACCAGGTCCATGACTTGAACCACGCAACTGCCCATGTGGGATCTAGCACCATAACCTCCATGCCACCTGCTGGTCCTACCGCATGATATTTTGATACATACGTACAATGTGAATGCTGACATCAGGATCAGTAGCATATAGATCACTCTAAATGACAAAGAATGTCATTTCTGGGGTGGCGAGGGGGCGTGGTTCGAGTCCTGGACCTGGAGGCTTTCTCTTTTTGGTCAAACTGAATAATAATAAATAAGTAATTCTTTTTCTTTTTAAAGACTGTCATTTGTGTTCGGAGCATTCAAAATCCTCTCTTCTAGCTATTTCGAGACACACATTATTGTTAGTCTAGTCACTCTGCTGTGCTATTGAACATTAGGACTTATTCCTCCTGTCTAACCATAATCTTGTATCTGGTAATCCAACCTCTCCCTCTCCCTCGTCCCTCTCCCAGCCCCTGGAAACCACTATTGTACTCTCTACTTCTGAGACCAATATTTTTAGTTTCTACATGTGAATGAGAACATGCAGTAATTGTCTTTGTGTCCTAATTTCACTCAACCTAATGTCTTCCAGGCGAATCCACGTTGCTATAGGTAACAGGACTTCGTTCTTTGACACAGCGAAGAGCATGCCACTGTGTGTGCAGTCTCGCACCACACAAGGGCACGTTGTTTGTGTTGGACTACAGATACAGTGGTGGCCCATAAAGAGCGTAGGCCCTGCCACCGAGCCTAGGTGTGTGGTAGGCGACGCCGTCTAGGTCTGTTATGTGTCCTCAATGACGTCCGTCCAGTGACAAAACTGCCTAGTGATGCGTTCCTAAGAACACGTCCCATTGTTAAGCACAAATCGCTGTCCCTGCCCCATTCTCTTCACCCATTCATTTGTCGACGGACACCTCGGGTGATCCCAAATCTTGACTATTATGAACAGGCCGCCATAAACGTGGAGTACACATCTCTCTTCAACACACACCTTTCTTTCCTTTGGGAATACACCAGTAGTGGGATTGCTGGGTCACCTGGTAGTTCTGGTTTTAGTGTTTTGAGGAACTCCATATTGATTTTTTTCTAATGGCTATACAACAGCTCAATTATTTATTTTAAAGACAAGGTCTTGCTGGTCAGTCCTCCTGCCTCAATGTCCCAGTTGGGACTGCTGGTGTGTGCTGCCACGCCCAGGTCTTTTTAGACAGTGTCTCATTATGTTGCTCAGGATGGCTGTGAGCTCACAATCCTCCCGCCTCAGCCTCTTGAGTCACTGGGATTATGGGCATATGCCATTGCACCCAGCCTTGAGGCTGGACTGGGAATTGAACCCAGGCCTCCCACGTGGTTCCAGTTCATGGAACGCAGTGTCTCAGCAGTGTACTTCACCACGGCTGGGCCTAACAGCTCGACATTGTCTTTCTCTTAGTCCCTGCTTTGCTGAATAATCAACTGGGCTCTTAGATAATTCTCTGAACATGGCCATACTCTTATGCAAGTAATTTCTGGGATGAATTTCTGCCCCCTTGATATAGAGAAGTGAAGTAGTCTGAACCTCTTATCACGTGTGACCAGATGTTGCCTTTCCTTTATTTCTGTGTCTGTGTTAGACATTGTGGTGACTTGCCAACATCTGCAACATCCCAGATGATTGGAAGCCCAATGAATGATCCCATCTACTTCCCTGCCATTGGTTTAAGGATGTAACAGCTTTGGCCAATGGCACGTGAGGGAAGTCAAGGATATTCGTAAGGCTGAAATCAACCAATCCTCAATACTGCCCTGGCTCTGGACTTCCTGTTCTGTGAAGTAATAGAGGCCCTTATTGCCAAAGACAGTTTGTCACAGTTTTGTTATGTGCAGCCTAACACACTAGAAAACTGTTCCGTTTCCCATGTTAAATGTTAAGGTTCCTAAATTCAGAGGTATCTATGCATTTTTCTAGTTCTCTTAGGGTTTGATACTTAGCAGAAGCTTAAAAAATAATTCTGAGTTTAAGGTTCATATATACTTTTTTTTTTTTTTTGAGAGATTTTCACTGTAGGGCGCGTGCACTTGCCAGACAGACAGAGAGAGACATAGAGACAGAAAGCGAGAAATCACCCCCCAGGGGGGATGGTCACGCCACAATCCCTTCTCCTCCATTCTCCTCTCGGGATCTTGGGCACACACGCACACGCACCCGGCATGAGTTTTAAGCCACCGGGTCCGGGACACGAACCGCAGTCGACTACGTGGGAGTCCAGCGACATAGCCATTACGCTAACTGCTGGTTCCCAAAGGTTCATATATACTTCTATAGAACTAATAATAATAATAAAAAAAAAACCCTTGCAACTTAGTGAGCTCTGTATTCCCTTAATTTAGAGATAACAAAATAAGGCTTAGTTAAATAATTTGTTCAGGGCATCTTATTTCCCAAAGTGCTACCAAATTCGGTGCAGTTTGTTCTCCTTTGTGGCAAATCCTTGTCTGTGGTGGCCACACCTGTTAAGATCCTGGGGACCAGAGGCAAGATAAAGTGGCAAATCACTTGTGTGTGCAATCCAGCGACAGTGCCAGTACAGGATCCCAGAATTGGACCCCTTTCTAGCATAGAATCTGTGACCTCCTTCAAGGCCAAGCAGCACCACAGCCTGATACAGTATCTCAGAAGTAAATGAAGAAAGACGTTAAAAATGTCCCTCAGCGAATGTACCAGCTCCCTGTTGCTCTGTATTTTGTCACTGAAGAGGATCAATAGGTCAAGGCCTTCCTGGAGATGGTGTGGCTGGAGACGCTAGGTACAAGGGAGAGGTGCCTCTAGTCAGGATCAGCCCGAAATAGAAATGCAAGGCCCCTTGTTGAAAAATGAATCTGAACACAGACAGAACATTACACCAGGCGCTGGGCCCTTCTAAGCCAGCAGCCTTGTGCCACTCCGAAGGTTGCACACCCTGAGGCTCTGCCTCTAGTACACATCACACACACACAATTCCCCATCCAATTACGGACGGCCATCCAGTCCTTCCGTTGTGGGAGCACCTAGAAAGTGTTAAATGCTGGGAATTCCAGGTAAGAGCCAGCATGCATTCCATGAAACCGGGGGTCCGCTAAAGAACAGGCCTTGTCCCAGGTCTTGAGACAACAGCACCAGAACAAGGTACTAGCCTCAGGTAGAGACAATGAACACAAACAGGAAAAACCTGAGACTATGATAGCGCGAGGCAGGGGGGAGGGGGGGAGAGAGAGAGAGAGAGAGAGAGGGAGAGAGAGAATGAATACACGTCGGGGTGATCTCAGGCAGTGGCTAAGGGAAGAAAATCTGGGACGTGGGAGGGAGCAGCCCGCAGGAGTCCCGACGTCCATATGGTAAGAGGATGGTTTTTTTGAGAGCCAAAGGGGAGCAGCGAGTCCAGTGAGAAGTGCTCGCAGGAACCAAGGCTGAGAAGCGGCGGCTCAGACCAGGGAGCGGGCGGCGCAGATGCAGGCAGGTGGGCCGACCTGGGGCCACAGCGCCAACGGCCGCAGCCCGGCC
>NW_006159539.1:1750858-1760801 GCF_000334495.1 Tupaia belangeri chinensis | reverse complement strand
CCCCCGTCGCCGCGCCCCGAGGTGGGAGCCCGCGGCCGCCCGGCCCCGGCAGGGGAGAGGCCCTGAAGTTTTCCGCCGCCGCCTTGGGTCAGGTGTCCCTCGTCCCCGCCTTTCCAGCCAGTTCTGCGAAAGTTTGTGTTTAAGGGGAAATTCGCGTCGAGGATGGGCTCCCGGGGGGGAAAGTTGGGGACGCGGCCTCGGGTGCTGTTTGAATGAGCCCCCCCGGGCTGGCGCCGCGCTCACGTGTTCCGAGGCGCGCCGGACCGCGGGTGCGGCAGGTGGTGTGGACGGAGCCGCGCCGGGGTCAGGTGGAAGGAGGTCCGCGCCCCAGGGTGCCGCCCCAAAGACCGCTCCACTCCCCAGAGCCGAAGCCACGCTGGAATAGCTGTCGCCCTTCTTCAGTGCAAACCTCGTTGGAAACCCGAGGCGTGCTAGAACAGTATGCAATAAGTTTCTTCATCAAAGCGCGTCATCCGGCCCAGGGGGCTGGTCCGAAAGGCAGAACAGGCTCTATCCCGACAGCCCGGGTGGTTTCTCTTTAATTATAGCCAAAAAGAAGTCTGTTGTCCCGCTCCCTTTGGTGAAGTCGGTGGGCACTACAGCGTGGCGGGAGTTTGCAGCAACCTGGAGGTCGTGATAGCCGACCTTACACTCGTTACCGGAATGTCTGCGGAGGTGTGAGTTTCCGAGACAACAGTGCAGTCGGGGCGGTGGGGAGGAAGGCGCTCCTTTGTGAGTCCGGTTCAGGCGCCTGGCTGGTGTTGCAAAACGCGGCAGAGCTAGCCCTGCCTTCGGAAGTCCGTCTGCTCCGGGAAGTTTTCTACCGCGGAGTGTGGCAATGCAAGGCAGAGAGAGACTGAGTTTGAACTGGGGGCGGTGCGCTTCAGCGAAGGCGGCAGGGAGAGCCTGAAGGCGCAGTGGGGCTTTCACAGCGGGTGCGATTTTGGAAGGCTGCTGGAAGGGCATTTCAGGAGGAGGAAACTCCACCCAGAAAAGATAGTGGCGCTTGAGAAAGTGTGGTTTGCTTAGGAGTTGGCAACTCATGCTTAGACTCCAGGAGCCCCGGATGGAGGCTGGTGAAGATGATTTTCCTATCATGGGAAACAGTAGTAGCCCGTTTGAAGGAGGTGATAGTAGGGAAACTTGAACACCTTGGCAGGTGATTATTCTAGAAGTTGGGCTATGGCCAGGAAAAGGTCGGGCTGTTAGAATGACAGGCGAGTGAACTTGTAGGTCCTGGGAGCCGCCCAGTTACTCAGCAAAGTGCGGAGAATGCGTGTGCCATCCAGGACTAGAACCACTCCAGTGGGTCGCAGTAGGAAATGCGTGTGTGGCTTGGGTCTCCCCCAGTGGGTGTGGGGTGTGGTGTTGCTGAGCTGTGCTGCCATTCAGTGCCAGGGATGCCCAGTGTTCTGAACTATTCAGGCAGCCTGCCACGGCTTTGATCCCACCTGACACGAGGCCAGCCGCGCCCCAGTGAGAACCACATGGCCGGCTGATCGGAGTCTGCTGGAGACAGGCTGGGTATGATGATCAGGACCCGGTGGCTTAAACTCACGCCAGGTGTGTGTGCGTGCGTGCCCAAGATCCCGAGAGGAGAATGGAGAAGGAATTGCAGCGTGGCCATCCCCTGGGGGGGGGGGGATTTCTCGCTTTCTGTCTCTCTTTCTGGCTATCGTACACACTCTATAGCAAAAACCTCTCCAAAAGAAAAAAAAAGATACACATCGTAGTGGGCATCTGTGCCGTCCGAGCGTGGCCTATTTATTAGGACAAACCTCAAACACCCAGAAGTTGAATAGCGATCCTGTGCGAACCCGGCCTCAACAACAATCACCTCTTGGCCAGTCTCGTTTCTCTCACACCTGCCTCGCGTTATTTTGAAGTAAATGGCAGCCATTACTTCATTTGTAAATATTTCACTATGTGCTCGTAGAAGATAGACTCTAAACATGGGAGAGTGTTTTGATGGAAAATAACATGACTTGGGGCCATCAGGTGGCGTGGTGGTTAAGGCCTTGGACTCCCACATGGACAATATCGTTTGAGTCCTGGACCTAGCAGTTTACTTTCTCTCTCTCTGTCTCTGGTGAGCACACATGCCCCGTAGCAAATTAAAAAATAATAACGGTGATAAATAAAATTAAATAATTCTGAAAAAAAAAAAAAGACATGGCTTCAAAGAATCTTCATTTTCATACCATTTGCTTGGAAGGGAAAGACCCAGGAAATAATGGGTTGGGTTTCAAATGCCAGGACCTGTGTACGAGTCTGCGATTTGTTCCCGCAGCAGCTGTGGCTCTTTAGAAACAGTGAGGGGTTTGACCTCTCCCTTTTCCCCTTTAGACAGCTCAGGTGTTGACCCAGCCCTGGCTTCCTCTGTGCTGGCCCAGGAGCATCCTCCTGTGGTTCTGTACGGGCGGCGTGGCTGTGCCACACTGCTTCCTTCACACACTGCGTGCCAGTTTCTGGAGCACCTCGTGAAGGTCTGTGCCACGTCTTCCTTCCCGTCTTCGGTCTTCCGTGTCAGCTGTTTTCCATGGGAAATGCGCCCTGACCTGACCTCATTCCGGGTCTGACCATCCTTCCAGGTCTGCGAGGCCCCTTCCTCCCATCCTCAGTCCTTGCTAGTTCTGCGTCGGTTATGTTTTCTTCTATGGTGTTGTAAAGATTGCAGGTCTTTAAGTCAGTTTTTGAAAACTGTTTTTTTCTTACTGCTGGTAGGAGAGAGTATTCTACAGTTATACTTCTTTATACTTTTCAGCTTCCGATCAGTACCTGCTCAGCAGATACTTGTTTGATTGACTGTTACTTACGGCTCCTTTTCTGACAGCTATATTCTGTTTGAACAGAAATCTTAACTGCCTTGTGTATTCACTGCCAAGAGTTTGTCAAAAGTGCAGAGGTGAGGGCTAGCAGGTGGTATGGGGTTAGGACGCTGGACTCCCACATGATTGTGGTTCAAGGCCTGGGCCTAGCAGCTTGCTTTCTCACTTTCCCTCTCTCCGTCTCTCACACGTGAGCACATGTGCCCTGTCACCAATTTAAAATAGTAATAAAAAATAACTATAAAAAAAAGAACAGTGATACCAACAAGAAAGTATCAGGGATAGTACATGAATATTGAAAAGATCACTGAAAGCTTAATAAGAAACCTTCCATTTGACTTCAGAAGTGAAAGGAAAACCCTCCAAATACAGATGTGTTACTCTGTAGGCCAAAGGAATTGAGCTTTTTTTTTTTTCCTGTTTTGTAAGTTTGTCCTAATCTTAAATACAAAGGGAAAAGGGTGTTCCTTTTTCTACCTTAAGAGTCTTTTTTTACTGCTCGTTTTCTGCGAACAATGGGCATGAAAGATTATGTGTTGTACAGACTTAAGTATTGATTTTCCCATTTTCAGTAAACAGCCCGAATTGCCTGTCACTGCTAACATCCAGTGGTTACGCTCACACCTAACGCCAGGCAGCTTGCTTTATAACCCGGGCCGACTTACTGGGTAGATGGCTTGCTTTTAGTCTTTTTGAAATGTTTAAAATAACTTGGCTACTCCATCACTCTTTTTCATGGACCTACTGGCATCTGGGAGCTCTTGGTAGGGAATCACGCACAAGTGGAACGTCCCTCTTTATATGCCTTATGTAGCATACATCACGGCTCTTTCTGCACGAACGGTTATTTGCCAGGCTACTTTCTATGGGGCGGTTTCTTGTTCTGCTAATGAAATTTCTGTTCATCATTGCCAAAAACTCTCCTCATCCCAACAGCAAAGGCACTAACTTCAAAGATGATAGCAGTCAGCTGGTCCCATTGCCTAGAGGTTAACCAGATTCCACATGGCTGACCATGGTTGGAATCCCAGCGCCAGTCCCAGCCCTGCGGCTTGAGGGATATGCCAAGCATGTGGATGTGCAAGGGGCCTAGGTGGAGGCCTGGAGGAGAGGGTATTGCAGGGTGGCCACGACTGCTTTCTCTGTCTCCCTCACTCTCTAGCTAGCCCACATGCCCTCTGGCACTTAAAAAAAAACTTAAAAAAAAGATAGATCTCAGAACCTAGGGCAGAGCGAGAACATTAGTGTGTGCTTAGTATTGTGTCATCGCGAAAGTCACGACACATTTTGTAGAAAAATGTAGAAAAGGAGCAGATGGGGTAGTGGTTATGTTGCTGGACTTCCACATGACTGACCACGGTTCAAGTCCTGGACCTGGTGGCTTGAAACTCATGCCAGGCATGTGTTCTTATATGCTCAAGATACTGGGAGGAGAATGGAGGAGAAGGGATTTCACTGTGGCCATGTCCCCTGGGGGGTGATTTCTTACTTTCCCTCTCACTGTCTCTGTCTGTCTGCAGCAAGTGCACATGCCCTAGGAGAAAAATCTCCCCCAACACACACACACACACACACATACACACACACACACACACACAAAGAAAAGGAAAAAGAAAAAGAAAAACAGAAAAATGTTTCATGACTTTCCCAGTGACCTAATAGGACATTAAGCAAATCACTTCTTTTATGGTATTTCTCTGAAATAAATAATTTTCGTGTCTGCAAGGAGGATGTATGGGAAAGCACTTTGGCAATGAATGATGCTTTTCTCTACAAAGACAAAAATAATGGTGTCACTTGTGGCCGAATGATTTTCTTTGAAAATGCTTTCACAACAGGTTTTCATGGGAAATAAGGCCATGCCGTGAGCGTCCTCATTTTCCACCCCGTCAGCCTTCATGAGGAGGCGTGGCACAGCTGTGCCCAGGAGTCGCGGGCAGCCCTCGCCTGATGAGTCTGCAGCCCGTTTCCTGGGTGCACCTCCCTGGGAAGGATTGCCTGCCCAGACCGCACTCCCGCAGAGGCAGCGGCCTCCGGGAGGGCAGCGCTGTCAGGTTAAGGATGTAGGAGACTAGGAGATGCCTTCTGGCCTGCAGGCCATTGTTTTCGTTGTCTGAGGACTTGGGTACTGGCCCACCTTCCTACATCATCCGTCCCCTCCCTCCCAGTCTTGCCGCCCGTCCTTGAAAGACAGATCCATGAAGATGTTCAGGTTGGCCTGTTGGGAAGGGTGAATGGTGTCGCCCTGAGTTACCTGGAGCAGAGAGGCTTCCGTGATATTTGGTTGAACTCGCTTCACCTGGAATAGGGTAGCATTAGACATCAGCTAGCTGAGGAGGACTAATGAGGAATAGAGTTGAGTTGACTCGGTCACTGCCAGGCGCGAGGTGTCCTTGGCGACCCTGTGCAATCTGTGGGGGTCCCTTTGTCCGAGGCCTTCGTAACGGCGTTCTATGACGTCTTCTAGAAGGCCGTTCTGAGAGAGCGCCGGCTCAGCCCCGGGGTGTGCAGCTCCGGGGGCTCAGCCCCTCTGCAGCGCAGTCGTTTTCCTCGCGTCTCTTCGCTTGGCACGGTGTCCTCAGTTCCTGCCGTTTGCTGTCTTTGAACACTTACATGTCCTTTAGATGCCGGGTCTGTGCGTGTGTTCCTTTCCCCCAGCATTAGTATTCTCACGCTGCTGCGTGAGCTCAGTTACTGCCTAGCTGTTGGCTTGCTAAGGGAGCAGCAGGACCTTGGTGTCTGTTAGAGCGCTTAGAACTTTATGACGGTACTCTACGATTATTTGGTCAGTTTACTTCATTTTATACCCATATATACTGAGCAGCAAAATGTGGATGTTTATGTCTCACGACTGGTCTCCAGAAGCATCTCAACTGCTGTCCCTGAACCTTCAATAAAAAGTATGTGTATTGATTTTCAAAAAATTATGAAATCTGGAGCCGGCAGGTGGCGTGGTGGTTAAGGGCACTGGACTCCCACATGGCGGACCGTGGTTTGAGTCCTGGACCTGGTGGCTTGCTTTCTCGCTTTCTCTCTCTCTCTCTTTCTCTCTCTGGTCAAATAAAATAAGTAAGTAAAGTGGACTAATGAGGAATAGAGTTGAGTTGACTCGGTCACTGCCAGGCGCGAGGTGTCCTTGGCGACCCTGTGCAATCTGTGGGGGTCCCTTTGTCCGAGGCCTTCGTAACGGCGTTCTATGACGTCTTCTAGAAGGCCGTTCTGAGAGAGCGCCGGCTCAGCCCCGGGGTGTGCAGCTCCGGGGGCTCAGCCCCTCTGCAGCGCAGTCGTTTTCCTCGCGTCTCTTCGCTTGGCACGGTGTCCTCAGTTCCTGCCGTTTGCTGTCTTTGAACACTTACATGTCCTTTAGATGCCGGGTCTGTGCGTGTGTTCCTTTCCCCCAGCATTAGTATTCTCACGCTGCTGCGTGAGCTCAGTTACTGCCTAGCTGTTGGCTTGCTAAGGGAGCAGCAGGACCTTGGTGTCTGTTAGAGCGCTTAGAACTTTATGACGGTACTCTACGATTATTTGGTCAGTTTACTTCATTTTATACCCATATATACTGAGCAGCAAAATGTGGATGTTTATGTCTCACGACTGGTCTCCAGAAGCATCTCAACTGCTGTCCCTGAACCTTCAATAAAAAGTATGTGTATTGATTTTCAAAAAATTATGAAATCTGGAGCCGGCAGGTGGCGTGGTGGTTAAGGGCACTGGACTCCCACATGGCGGACCGTGGTTTGAGTCCTGGACCTGGTGGCTTGCTTTCTCGCTTTCTCTCTCTCTCTCTTTCTCTCTCTGGTCAAATAAAATAAGTAAGTAAAGTTAAATAAAAAATAATTCTTTTAAAAAAAAAAGTTACAAAATCTCTGGAGAGGGCTCTGTCCTACCATTAAGAAAAATACCCCAAACGGAGCTGTGTGGCAGGGAGTTTTGCTGCCTGCTGCTGGTGAGCCACACATGGGTCTCTTAGTGGATTTATGTAGAGAATAAATCCAGAAAGTTACTTCCGAACAGGACAAAACAAAACAAAAACAACACACACACACACACACACACACACACCCCCTCCTTTTCTGAGCAATGACCAAAAAAGAGGTTGGTTGACAAACCTTGAGTAGTGTTTCCCCAGACGGGGACAGCTTTATGGTGGGGATGGTAGTGGGCGTAGACTTGCTGAAATGCGTCCACTCGTAACCTTTATGGTGGCGATTACAGACAAGTCGATCATTTCAGTCTTAACGTCACTCAGAAGCTAATGGTAGAGTGGAGGAGAAAGAAAGACCCTAATTGGATGCTTAGATAGTTGTTCTGTGTTTATTTGAAACTTGTTTTTTTGAGAGATTTTGGCTATAGGACACATGTGTTTGATAGATAGAAAATGAAGAAATCACCCCCCGGGGGGGATGGCCATACCATAATTGCTTCTCCTCCATTCTCCTCTTGGGATTTCGGGCACGCATGCATATGCACCCAGTGAGTTTTAAGTTGCCAGGTCTGGGACTCGAACTGCGGTCGACTACGTGGGAGTCCAGCAACATAACCGTTGTGCCATCTGCTGATCTCGTATTTGAAAGTGTTATAACTGGTGAAAAAGAGCTGTGTTAGAAGCTCCGAAACGTTTTGTGCAATAAAAATGGCCTGCGTTTATACTGGAATTTTTCAGCATTATCCAGTGTAAAAATGTATCATGGTCATTTTATTTATTTGTTAAAAAATTACTTAAACTTAGAGACACTGACGGACACACAGGCATCCCCATGCCGTGATCCACCCCCAGCCTCAGCCAGCCGGAGTCACGGGCACCCAGGCCCACGCCCTTGATGCACAGGGAGACCTTGGGAATCCGACCTGGATCCCTGTGGCAGCCTTCATCCCCATTTTACGGAGGAACAGTAGGAAAAACATCTCGCAGTAGACACAAAGCTTAGTTTAACTTCATAAAACTTAGAAGGCTTGAAGTATGTGAGAGATTAAAAACAGTAATGCATAGTTTAAATATTGGTTATTATATTGAGTTTCAGAAAAGTTATGATGCATGTTTTTATAGAACAAAACACATCATGAATTTTCCAACGACTCAACAGATAACCTTCCAAATTAGATTGTCATTATTTGTTTAGAATTTTGTCATAGGGTACATGTGCTACTCAGAGAGAGAGCCGGGGAGGAGAGAAAGTGAGAAATCACTCCCCAGGGTAGATGGCCACACCACAATTCCTTCTCCAACATTCTTCTCTCAGGATTTTAGGCACACACACCCAGTGTGTTTTTCAAGCTGTAGTTTGAACTATAGATTTGGCCATGTGGGATCCAGTGCCTTAACCACCGTGCCACCTGATTGTCTTTTAAATATATCTGAGGGGGGCTGGCAGGTGGCGTGGTGGTTAGGGGCACTGGATCCCCACATGGCAGACCATGGTTTGAGTCCCGGACCTGGCGACTTGCTTTCTGACTTTCTCTCTCACTCTGCCCCTCTCTGGTCAAATTAAAATAAACAAATGAATAAATAAATAAACAAAGCTAGTGTGTGTGTGTGTATAAATAAATAAAAGGGGGGCCAGCAGGTGGCATGGTGGTTAAGATGCTGGACTCCCACATGACCGACTGCAGTTTGAGTCCCAGACCTGGCAGCTTGCTTTCTCTCAGCCTCTCTGTTTGGAGAGGACACATGCCCTATAGCAAATTATTAGGTCATCGGGAAAGTCATGATACATTTTTGCATAGAGACACAGAAAAATAAATCATGACTTTCCTGACAACATAATTAAAAAGTAATAAATAAAATGAAATAATTCTTTGGAAAAAATAAATATTATCCTTAGCTACCCTTGAACAGCTTTGTAGAGACTGTGTTAAGGTTAACTTTCCAGGCCTGGTGGCGATGGTCAGTCTTTTATAACAAAACTAGACATTCCTCCCTACCGCCACACAAGAGGGTGTACATGCATGAGCGAGAGACAGACAGACAGACAGGCAGACAGATCAGACACTCCCTCTGCAGGGCCTGGTTGTGCTGCAATCCTTTTTCCTACCATTCTTCTCATGAGGATTCTGGGCATGCACACACACGTCTGGAATATTTTTCAAGTTGTAGGGGCTAGGAGTCGAACCCTGATTGGCTATGTGGGACTCAGCTTGCTCTGTGCAGCCCCTAACCACTGGACTGTGGGGCCAGTCCCAAGACATTCTTACTGTAAGAAATTTAGAACCCGAAAAAATGAAATTGGGGGAAAAATCACCTTTAATAATTCTACCACTCAGAGACTACTAGCAAAATTTGGTGTGTATCTTTCTGGTCTGTGGTCATGTTTTCTCTCCTATGCTTGTATACCCCCCCCCCCCCTTAAAAAATGTCAGATTGTTTTGTAATATGCTTTTTTACTGAGCAGTATTATAGATCTGTGTCATAATGTACTCCTCTATGGTGTCTTCAATTACCGCGTGCTGTTCTATGACTAATAACCACTTTCTGGGACATATACGTGGCTGCTCCCCCCGCCCCACTTCAAATAATGCTTTGAACATCAGTCGCTAAAGCTAAATCTTTATATAGGTCATATAAATTTATGTAGGTAATATAAATTTCTTTTGAAATTTTTCTAGAAGTGGTGGCTTTTCATTCCTATTGTTGAGTTGGTTTCTGGAGATGGACCAAATTATATTTTATAGGAACTTTAAAAAATGCACCCAGGTGTCAGCTTTTATTTATCGGGGTGGTGAAAGGTTGCCAGGAGTGCGGTGAAGTGGGCATGCTCTCCACCCCAGCAGCACGCGTGCTTCCCCGCGACCCCCGCGGAGGCAGGCTGCATGTGCTCCTGCTGTGCTGGCAGGGTGAGTGCTGGCTATCTAGACCGGCTGGGTTTGTCCCTGTGACTCCAGGTCTCCCAGAAAGAAGCTCGAGCCTTAGGGAAGACCCGATTTCTTGGCTTAGCCTCCCTGGCAGCTAATCTTCGGGAGTGGGGAGAGGCCTTTGGTCAAGATAGGGAGGAAGGGAGATAGGGAGGAAGGGAGATAGGGAGGTAGCAGAACTCCAGTGGAACCCCACGTGTTAATAGAGTGGAGACAGGATCTTCCCCTTTTGTCCAAGGGCACACCCTTGCACACGTGCGGGAGGG
>NW_006159539.1:1740587-1750827 GCF_000334495.1 Tupaia belangeri chinensis | reverse complement strand
GAAAGAGCCCCTCAGTGGGGCGTGGTCACACTGCAGCTCCTTCTCCATCCTGTTGCGTCCCGCTGGGACTCGCACACACACATTCGGCATGTTTCTCAGGGTTACCAGGCTCAGGATTTGAACCTCAGTTAGCCATGGGGGATCTGATTTTCTTAATTACTCAGCCACAGGGTTGGGCTGGTAATGGGATATTTCTTGAGAAGAGATTCTGGAAGTGTCTATGGAGGACAGAGGAAGGTTTTGGTGACGTTTTGGGGACCAGGACTCCCTGGTACTCTTCAAGATGTATTGAGGCCCCGAGGAACTATGTGTAGGTTATATCTGTTGATATGTCTCATTAGAAATTAAATATTTAAAATGTTCGTTAAAAACGTGTAAATGATTTTATTAAAAAGAGCATTTTCAGGGCCAGCAGGTGGCATGGTGGTTGGGGTGCTGGACTCCCACACCGCCAACCGTGGTTTGAGTTCCGGACTTGGTAGCTTGCTTTCTCACTTTCCCTTCCTCCTTCTGGTGAGCACATGGGCCCTATAGCAAATAAAAATAAGAATAATAAATAAAATTAGATAATTTTTTAAAAAGTGTTTCTAGAGCAGCACATTTTGGAGTAGCACGGCGCGGACTTGCGTTGTAGCCACCTCTTGGGTGTTACTCAGCTTGTTGGGTTGTTTGGGTTGAAATGATGTGAACGAAATCCAGCCCACACAGATATGTGCCTGGAAAATGGAGAACCACCACAATAGCCATTTTAGATTTTAGGTAACTGTGGATATTCCCTTCCTCCCCACCCCCCAGGGAGCATGTGCTGGCAGGAGAGAGAGACTGAGACAGTGAGAAGCAAAGCAAGAAATCATCCCCCCGGGGGGATGACCGCACTGCAGTCCCTTTTTCTCCGTTCTCCTCCTGGGACCTTGGGCATGCATGCACACAGGCTTGGTGTGATTTTTAAGCCTCTGGGTCTGGGACTCAACCATGGTTGGCCACTGGGAGAGCTAGCAACATAACTGCTCTGCCGTCTGCTGGCCCAACATGCGCCTTGTTTGTTTTTAATGTTTTTCTATAAGTGAGAAAGACAGATAGCATCCCCATTAGGGTTCTAATGGTTCCAATGTTGGATCCACCCCAGCCTCTGCCAGCTCCTGCCAGTCCCGGGGGCGTGTGCTAGCCTGACACTCAAGGTACTCTCCAGAAGTGAACCCAGTACCTCCCTGTGAGGGTGGGCCCTACAGAGCATCATGGGGTTTTTGGATTGTTGTCTTTTAAGGTTTCTGCCATAGGTTGTGTGTGCTCGCTGGAGAGAGACAGAGACAGTGAGAGGGAAAGTGAGAAATCACCGCTCAGGGGGATGGCCACATTGCAACTCCTTCTCCTTCATTCTCCTCCTGGAACTTTGGGCACACGTGCCGGTGTGGTTTTTTAAGCCACCAGGTCTGGGACTTGAACTGGTTGGCCAAGTGGGAGTCCAGTGCCTCAACCACCACGCCACCTGCTGGCCTGAGCATTGTGTTTTAGTGCCGTGCCACTATGCAGCCCCTCATACTCTTTTTTGGATATTCTATCAAAACTTGGTCTTTTGAGCCCCAAATGGATCTTCGATCCCTTTGCACAATATTATAGTATCCATGTTAACCTATCCTTGGTGGTCTTTGGAAAATACTGGCTTCACCACTGCGCTGCCCGCCCGCCTGCTGGCCCCTGTGGATACATCTTGTGTTGCAAGATCAAACCGGTTTCCCGAAGGCTAGTAGCCACCAGCCTCATCAGAATACCTGTGGGCAGGCGTCAGGCTCAGCGGGGAGCAGGTGCCCCAGGATTTGAATTTGCTGTTTGAAAGCCTGAATTTTATGACGGGTAGTAGGTGTTGTTGGCTTTCTTCGAGATGACAGGCTCTCTCCCTTTATTTTGGAGAGAATAGCTGCAAAACCCAAGGTAGAGGGAGCGCTGTTTGTCACTTACCCTTCGGGGACAGGGGCGTCCCTGTCATGAGGTGAGCTAACCTCACAGCCTGGTCACACGTGCTTTCCTCCGGCACTCCGTAGGAGCGCTGGTGTACTTACATTTCAGTACTTGCAGCATCGAAAAGACTTATCTATGGTCTTCAAAAAACATCTCACGGAAACCACACATTAGAATAAAAGTAACCTGAATTTCCTTTTTTTTTCCTGCCCCAAATGACACTTGTATCTCCTTCTTTCCCTCTTTGCACAGTTCTTTTTTTTTCGAAGTCTCGTATATTCAAGGGCTGAGATTTAATACAATGGTTTATGCTGCTTCATCATAGACATTTTAGGTTTCTGCACAGGATGTGTGCTCGCCTCCCTCTCCCTCCCCTTCCCTCTCCCAGGGGCTTGGCCACGCCTCAGTCCCTTCTCTGGAATTTATGGTTTGTGACTGTCACCAACAGCCGCTGCAAACAGCCAGCGTCATCTCCCAGTTCGCGTGGTCAGGAGTCAGTGCGCCGCTGACCCCGGGCTCATTGGCTCAGGCTCCCATGGGCACTAGAGGTGTGCAGAGGCCACTCAGGCTCATGGCTGGACAGGGAGAGAATCTGCCTCGACCCACCCCCGTGGAGGTTGACAAGGCTCATCTCCCGGGCTGTCCGACCCAGAGCCAGTTTTCCAGTGTGCGTGGGTCAGAGACCTTTGTCCGTCCCCTGCCTCGCGTGGTTCTGTCTGGGGCAGCTCACCACGTGCCCCTGGCTTCCCTGGGAGCAGCTGAGCGCAGGGAAGGGTGAGCAGGGGAGACTCTGCCTCCCCTTTGCGGCTGTGCAGGGGGATGGCTGTTGCCAAGGCTGGCTCTCGTGGCAGGTGTGCCTGCATGTAGCCCTAGTGTGGAGCTGGGCTGCCTTTTGTTTTGCCTTCTAACCCTGCTATATTTAGATACAACCTAAACCTCGTTTAAGAAAGCTGTTGCTTTAGAAATTACATCCCTAGAGTGAAAAAGAAAGGATGCAAAACTGTTAGGAAAGAGGTAAAATGTAAGTGGGGTAAATTTTAGAGCCGACTTTCTGGTGGGAGACAATCTCAAGGTGATTTCTCCAAGTCCACTATCCTGGAAGCAGGAGTGTAGTGAGTAGAAGATTTTTAAAATCTTGGCCCAGCGGGCGGCATGGACTTTAAGGTGGCTGGATCCCATATGCTGACTGCTCTGTTTGGGTCCAGTACCTGGTGGCTTAAAAACCCTCCAGGTGCATGTGTGTGTGTCCTCGTGTGTCCCAGATCCAGGAAGAGATTGGGCGTGAGGGATTGCAGCATGGCCAGCCCCACCACCCCGTCTCTGTGAGTATGCGTGTCCTATGCCAAAAACAAACAAAAACCTAAATAAGTCATTTTTACAATAGACATAGAAATTTTGAAACATGTTTTCCTGTCTTCTTTTTTTAAGGTCTTTGCCATAGAGTGTGTGCGCTTGCTGGAGAGACAGAGAGAAACGGAGAGAGGGAAAGTGAGATCCCCCTGGAGGGGATGGCCACACTGCACCCTTCCTTTTCCTGTTTCTGCCTCTTGTGACTCTTGGACACGCATGCCCATGTGCCTGGTGTGATTTTCCAGTCCAGGACTCAAACTGCAGTCGGCCATGTGGGAATCCACTGCCTTAACTTTTTTTTTTTAATTTTAAAAATTAAATGATTATTTATACATTTAATCGCTATACATCATTTAGGTTTTAAAGAGACTTGACCCAGCGTGACACACACCTCAGTCCAGCCCAGTTAAGAACATATGCGTGTCCTCATCAACAGATAATAAACCGCATCTGCACACTGCTTTAACCATTAATGCTGCCTGCTGCCCCCCACCCCGGGACTTTATTTTTAGAATCCAGGGCGTGATCTCTAGATCAAAGTTTAGAAACATAGCTTTATTATAGTCAAAGGCAAAGAGTGGTACAGTTTAAATCTATAGATTGTATTTTAACATTGGGATATTTGTGTTTTACTATACTTGTTTTTGCTTTTTGAAAGATTTTTTTAAGATCCCAGATTTTAAAGCCCTTTAAACATACCAAAGCTGGAGAATCCAGGCTGTGATAGACCTTCATTTGTAAGGGAAGGAAGGCCATCTTTGTTCACGTTTGAATACCTCCCTCCCAGCTTTTGATAAAAAGTAACGTTTGCAGTGCATTTTCTGCCTATTTTATGTTTCGTTTATTAAGAGAGAGAGACACACACAGGGACAGATAGACAAGCACACTCAAGAGGGTATCGTTCTGTCATCCTCCTTGCAGCCTTCTCGGCTAGCGGGATCCTGGGTGCCTTTGCACCCCACGTGCGCAGGTTGACCCAGGAACTGAACCCCGGTATTCCGTATGACTTCCAGTATTGCCAGCTGCTGGTGAGAAGAGCACCACCTGGCCGGGCCTCTTCTGCTTCTTTTAAACCATACTGCTTGTTGGCTAAAGTACTTCTGTTGTTTGTTTTTAGAATTATAAATTATGGAACATAGATAGGCAAAATTATACCATGAATCTTAGCAACTTGTTTTTTTTTTTTTTTTAAAGAATCCTTTGAAATTTGTTTCTGCTCATGGGGGTCACTCTTCACTCCAGTACATGTTGCTTAAAGCCACAGTCCCCCGGCCATTGCGTGGTGTGGTTGGATTGCATGTCCGGGGTAGTCTCTGCAAACGTGTTTAACACAGGTGTCTCTGTAACAGGAATCTTACCCATCTTCTTCACCAATATGGTTTGTGGACTCTGATGACCCAAATCTGACGTCAGTTCTGGAACGTCTAGAAGATACTAAGAACAACAATTCGGTGAGAAAATAAGCCAAGCTACTGTTTATCATTTTTTTTCTCTCTATGAACACATATGTGGAACTTCAGAGTTAAGAGATAGAAAGCTTGATTAGTGGCTATTTGGTAATCTTGGAAGGGTTAAAGACCAGGATGTTTTGTTGTTAAACCCTGTACGTTTTTACTGTTTACTGCCTGGCTTCTTGCTGACTCTGTCTTAATTTCACACAGGCACAATCTTAATTTAGAGTGGGAAGCAGCCAGTCTCTTTTCCCTGAACTCTGAGCACTAGACCAAGTAAGCATTTTAGGTTAGAGACCCCTAACCAAGGTGGGGAGGGGGAGAGGGCAAAGACCAAGGTAGACCGGCGGCCGGGAGGTGGCGATAGAGAGCACCAGTGCAGTGTGAGGGAATGGCTTTGTCCGAGGTGTGTCCATCTGCAGTCAGAGCTAAAGGTATTCTAACAGGCTTTGATGTTTATATATAAAGAAATACTAGGTTGTCAGAAAAGTCATGGTGCATTTTTGCATAGAAAAACATGTCATGACTTTCCCAACCACCTAATACAATTTCCTATTTTACAGAAGTTTTGAAAACCTATCTTTTTGATTATAGAATTTATAAATAACTGTTAAGAGAAAGTTACTAAAATGTAGTGAAGGCAAAAAGAAAACTAAAACCTCCGATTTTTCTCTACCCAGTAAAACTGCTGCTAACATGAGGCTGCTTTCTAGCAGTATTCATTTATTTTCCTTTGCTAGTAAAGTAAATTCATCGTTACACATAGGTAAGTAGTTGAGGTCACGTTCTGTATAGCTTCATATCCTTTCAGACAGTCAACATTTTCATCACATTTTGCGTTAATACAACGTTATTGAGGAACAGTAATAATTGTTATTTGTAGGTGACTATTTTGTGAACAGTTTTTAAGAGGACCGATTAAAAGCATGCTTGGGACCAGCAGTCAGTGTAATGACTGTGTTGCTGGACTCCCACGTAGTCGACCATGGTTCGAGTCCCAGACCCGGTGGCTTAAACTCATGCCAGGCACATGTGCATGTGTGCCCAAGATCCTGAGAGAATGGAGGAGAAGGGATTGCGGCATGGCTATCCCCCCTTGGGGGGGGGATTATCACTTTCTGTTTCTGTCTCTGTTTTTCTGGCGAGCACACACACCCTATAGCAGAAAACCTCTGCAAAAAAAAAAAAAGTGTGCTTATATAAAAACCTATAGCGTTCCCAAATTTCAGCTATAATGAGGTAGATGGAGTGGTAAAATGTTCTATCAACAATTACAACAAAGAGGAACTACCTAGGAATGAACTTAGACTTGTAAGACTTGTGTCAGGAAAAGTACAGAATTTGCCGAGTGGAATGAAGGACTTAGCTACTGTGTTCCCGGGTGGGCAGATATTCCATGTTATGAAAGTGCCAGTTATTTTTCTATTTTCATATTATTATTTTAGTGTTTTGCTACAGGCTGCATGCACATCCTATGGCGGGGAGTGAGAAGTCATCCCCCAGGGGAAGGGTGATCATGCTGGAGTCCCTTTTCCTCCTCTTCTCTTGGGAATTTTTAGCGTGCACACACATGTTCCTGGCATGTTTTTCAACCTACTGGGGCTAGGACTTGAACCACAAAGTTGGCCATGTGGGATTTAGCTACTTTAACACCACCTACTGGCTTTTTTCATAAATTGAATGTAATTTCAGTAAAAAAAAAAAATTAAAATTTATTTCTGGAACCTGACAAAATGACTTTGAAGTTTATTTAAAAGAGTAAATAATAAAAAAGATGAAGTTTTAAACAAAATAATAGACTTTCTTCGGTTTTCTGTCATAGGGTGTGTACTTGCCAGGGACAGAGGGTGAAAGGGGATGCGAGAAATCACCCCTAGGGAGGACGGCCACGCCACAGTCCTCGCTCCATTCTCCTCCCGGGATTTCAGACATGCAGAAGTACATACCTGCATGGTTTTTAAGCCACCAGGTCTAGGACTCAAACCACTGTCAGCCATATGGGAGTCCAGCTGCCTTAACCACCGTGCCACCTGCTGGCTCCATGCATCCTGATTTTAAATAAAATATTTTGTACCAGTCCTGAGTCAGACACATAAAGGCACTAGATGTTCAGAAACATTGTCATCCAAATGAGACTTTGGAATTTAACTCAGTAAGGAAAGGATAGGTTATTCATGAGTAGTTTGGGGAGAACTCACCATTTAGGGAAATCAGTCTTAACTCAGATTTTTGTCAAAATAAGTTGTAAATGGTTTAAACACATTTCTCTCTCTTTTTAAATCTATTTGTTTCTTCCATGAGAGAGAGAGAGCACGCCAGACAGACAAGGAACCCCGCAGGGCCCTTACACTGCGGTCTGCCCTTAGGCTCAGCCACCCCAGATGATGGGCATGGCAGTGCTTGCCCCAGCTCAAGGAGGTCCCAGGGTGTGTGTCCAGGACCTTTCCCATGAGAGTCCATTTGCACTGCCACTGTACCACGACCTGGCCCCTAAAAACATCAGTTTTGTTTTGTTTTGTTTTGAGAGGTTTTTGCTATAGGGTACATATGCTCACCAGAAAGAAAGAGACACACACACATGCACCCGGCGTGAGTTTAGGCCACCAGGTCCGGGATTCAAACTGCCGTTGACTACATGGGAGTCAAGCGACATAGCCATTACACCAACTGCTGGTCCCGAAACATCTGTTCTTAAAATTAAGAACAGAAGCATGTCACTTTGACGATATTGTAAATAAGGTCGATAGGGAAAGCCATTGGAAGAAATGGAAAAATTAAGAGCCAGACTCATCCTTGAGTCTCTGGCAGAGTGCAGTGGGGAAGAGAGAGAAATAGCCCCGTTCCTGCTGTGTCATTTTAGGAAGTGGCCTCTAAAGACTCAGAGGTTTTTTTTTTTTTTGAGAGATTTTCACTGTAGGGCGCGTGCGCTCGCCAGACAGACAGAGAGAGACATAGAGACAGAAAGCGAGAAATCACCCCCCAGGGGGGATGGTCACGCCGCAATCCCTTCTCCTCCATTCTCCTCTCGGGATCTTGGGCACGCACGCACACGCGCCCGGCGTGAGTTTTAAGCCACCGGGTCCGGGACACGAACCGCGGTCGACTACGTGGGAGTCCAGAGACATAGCCATTACGCTAACTGCTGGTTCTCAAGACTCAGAGATTTTTGTAGTAGCAGAATTGAGTGGAATTATTTTCATTGTCTAAAATACTTCCATAAAAAGTGTTCATGAACTTACATGAAATAAGATATACACTTAGACTTGAGTTTATAAAACAGTATATTTAGGGCCAGCATTTGGCATGGTGGTTAAGGTGCTGGACTCCCACATGGCTGACCACAGTTCGAGTCTCTGACCCAGCAGCTTAAAAATCACACCAGGCATGTGTGCGTGCATGCCCAAAATCCTGAGAGGAGAAGGGATTGCAATGTGGCCATTCCTTCTGGGGATGTGACCTGTTACTTCCCCTTTGTCTGTCTGTCTCTTTCTCTCGCCAGCACACATACCTATGACAAAAAAATCTTTAAAATAAAAACAAGTATATTTACATGAAGAAAAAACCCCACTGACCTTCCATCTTCCAGACTCTGCTGGTTTCTTCCAGCTTGGTTTCCCGACGCGGTAAGGGAAAGGAAGTTGCTACTTCATGTAGCTCATTCTGTTCCCTTTGCACAAAAGTTTATCTCTCAGTTTCCCAGTTGCCAAGTCCGGGGGCTCCTCTTTTTTTTTTTTTTTTTTTTTTTTTTTTTTTTTTTTTTTTTTTTTTTTTTTTTTGCATTTCTTATTTGACCCCTGTGTAGCATTTTTATACTGCTTGTTGTACCCTCATCAAAAATATTTCTCTAATAAGCATTTATTACTTAATGTCTACTCACAAAGAGCTAGTTAGATAAAAACGACAGTGTATTGCTTGTGATAGAATATCCCATTGTGGTTAGGAAGAATGCACCCGTTTTTTCCATCAGACCACATGCACAGTTCCAAGAAAGCCTACGTGGAAAAGCGAGGTATAGAACACGGTATATAATCCGGATCCTTCTGTGTAAAGGTTTGGGGGAAAGTCTCTGTGTGTCGATTCTGGCTGATAAGTACTTTTTCCTCCTGGGTGAGTATGGGAGACAGTAATAGTACAACACAGAAGAACGTGTCTATTTATTTATTAAACAGATTTTTTTTTTAAGTTTTTTTTTTTTTTAAAAAAGAGACTTTTGCTATAGGGTAGGTGTACTTGCTGGAGAGACTGCGAGAGACAGACAGAAAATGAGAAATTGTCCCCCCAGGGGGATGACCACACTGCAATCCCTTCTCCTCCATTCTCCTCTCGGGATCTTGGGCATGCACACACACACGGGTGCCCAGTGTGAGCTTGAAGCCGCTGGGTCCAGGACTCAAAACAGTGATCAGCCATGTGGGAGTCCAGTGACGCAACTGTTATGCCGTCTGCTGGTCCCAGAAAATTGTGTTCAGGGAACTCAGTTGGCTTCCGTGCCAGGCTCTGTGATAAATGGTGGGTGTGAAAGGCAGATGAGGCATGCCTCTGTCCCCTGAGAGAGGCTCTGTGGGCCCTTTCTGCAGACGGCGTCTCCTTTTCTGTTGCTGCCTGCCCTGGGCTCCTCCAAGCGCTTCTGTCTTGGTCTGCCTCTTCCTCCTGTTCTCCTCTGCCTTCTTGCATAAGCTCTTCTGTTGCCGTTCCTTCCGGCCTGACCTGTTTTCCGCGGATTCCTAAGTCCGTACCTCCAGCTCCATTTCCTCCCCAGAGCTCCAGACCTGTGTCTCCCGGGTGTGCCATGACTGCTCAGTGATGACTGCTCGCCTGCCCGGTCATGGTGCGCTCCCCCGTCCTGGGTCTCCCCGTCATGCTCCCTGTGGCTGTGAGTGGGACAGCACCAAGTCCAGAAGCTACTTGCCCATGTGTGAACCTGGAAACTGCCTTAGAGTTATTTCTTATGACTTATTTACTTTTCCACGCTACGAAGTACGTGCATGTTTATGAGGGCACTAGGGAGAGGGTGAGCACCCTGCACTAGGGCCCAGTCCCACCAGAGTTTTTATTGGTTTTAAAGAATTATTTATTTACTTTTATTTGTCATTATCATTATTTAATTTGTTCTAGAACATGTGTATTTACCAGAGAGGGACAGAAAGAAAGCGAGAGAAAGAGAGAGAGAGAGAGAGAGAGAGAGAGAGAGAGAAAGCGAGCTTCCAGGTCCAGGATTCGAACTGCAGTTGGCCACGTGAGAGTCCAGTGCATTAACCACTGCCACCTGCTGTCCCTCGTGCTGCAGTTCTTTTTCCTCCAATTCTGTCCCATCAGGATCCTAGGGAGGGACAGACAGACAGACACACACACACACACACACACACACACACACACACACACACGTCTCAGACCCCAGGCAGCCCTGCGAGAATCCTCTTCCTGTGAACAGCACCCAGCTGCTGTGCCCTGGAGCCGGCCCAGAGTTGCTGGTGTTTTATAAC
>NW_006159539.1:1702114-1740576 GCF_000334495.1 Tupaia belangeri chinensis | reverse complement strand
CCTAAACTATAGTAACTAAATTTTTAAAAAATTGTTTATTTTTTACAATTCAATTACTGTGTATCATTACAGCATACCAAATGAATTTTCCCATCCTGAATACACTGCATATGGGTCCAGTCAAAGACATTAACATATACATTCTAATAAACAGATTTCTTTCCATTTAGGTCTCTTAAATGTTCTGCTGCTGCTTCTCCTCGATTCCTTCCCTCGCACCCTCCCCCATTTCCCACCCTCCTCCCCCCACGGTCTCCAGCATCATCATTGTTCTTTTTTTAAAAAATAATAATTTAACTTTAACTTTATTTGTTTTGATTTGAGCAGAGAGGGACAGAATGAGAGAGGGAAAGTGAGAAAGCAAGCCACCAGGTCTGGGACTTGAACCGCAGCCAGCCATGTGGAGTCTGGCACCCTTAACCACCACACCACCTGCCAGCCCCCTAACATTGTCCTTCATGCCCCCCCTCCTTTTTTTTTCCCCAAGAGATCTTTGCTATGGGTGCAGGTGCCTGCCAGAGAGAGAGAAAGTGAGAAATACCCCCTGGGGGGATGGCCACACCACAGTCCTTTCTCCTCCATTCTCCTCTCGGGATTTTGGGCACGCACGCACACGGGCCAGGTGTGCCACCGGGTCCAGGACTTGAGCCATGGTTGACTATGTGGGAGTCCAGTGACGTAACCTTTATACCATCCACTGGTCCTGCTCGCCATGCGGTCATACCTTGTGGACACTCTTAAATCCTCCTCCTCCACCATCTTCGTTTCTCCCCTGCATCCCTCACATACTTTATTTTTTCCTGCAGAGAGGAGGGTATAGAGCGGAAGTTCCTGGGAGATCCATTACCCCGTTTTCTTGTCGCTTGGTACTGTCCCCACTGCTGCCTCTCCCACAGCATCCCCGGGGCTCCTCCTGTGCCAGGGTCAGAGGTCAGAGTGTCCAGGCCGCCCGCCTCATCTACGGCACGTGCTGGTTGGGTGGCCGTCCGCAGCGGGCTCTGCTTCCTTTCAGGCGTGGGATGCCGTTCACTCTCACTTAGTGCTCGGCCTTCCTGTTTCCACCTGCTCCTGGTCTACTCTGGGGAGGCTGCTTGGCTTCATTTAGCCCTTTCCACCCTGTGTCTGTTTTCTTCATCCTCCACACACTTGCTCCTTTCTCTTCCTCTCTTTTTTCGGTCAGAGACACCCAGAAAAGTGTCCCGACCCAGCAAGGAAGTTGCCTCACAAGCTCCCCTTAGGGTGTAGGGAGGACTGATCTTTCCTCTCAGACCGTGACTGCTAAACTTACACACAGAAATAAACTGGAAACAACGAAAACCACGTTTGTGCACCTAATTTACCTTGCTTACTTGCTTAGAGTAAATGCGCTTACAAAATAATCTGGATTTTGAAACAGAGATTTACGGAGTTACTCTCTGCCGTTTCCCTTGCAGTCTTATTTTTTTCAGATGGGTGTTAAAGAGCTTACTAACCGCCAAGAGTTTTCACGACAGTTTTATTGAATTTCTTACCATTCTGAGAAAGTTTTGCTTTCTTTGTTTCATAAATGAAGGGACTCAGCCTCAGAGTTAGATGCCCTATGTAAGGTCACCTAGATTCTTTTTCTTTGAGAAATTTTTGCTATAGGGCATGTGTGCTTGCCGTAGAGACAGACGGAAGGCGAGAAATCACCTCCCAGGGGGGATGGCCACGCCGCAGTCCCTTCTCCTCCAGTCTCCTCTCGGGATTTTGGGGCACGCACACACACACAGCGGGCATGGGTTTCCAGGGGACTCTGGAATATATAGTTTTTGTAAACCACGTGCAAAAACAGTGCCCCTGTTCTTAGCAGTTAGGCAGCTGGAAGTCGAACATAGCAAGAACTTCCTTCCTTTGCCTTTTCGTTGGCCTGATCTGCCAGTGTCACTTGCAGGGCGCGCTCCTGGCCACGGGAGCTTCGTCACGGCAGTGCCCCTAAGATACCGCCGTGACCGTCGCTCTGCTGCGGGCTGCAGTCGCGCACGGGCAGCCCTGTCGTTTCCTGCTGGACCGAGGAGGTAGTCGTAGCATGACTCGTGTCTTCCCAGGGCTCTTGAACGTAACGCTTCTTTACTGCGATGTGTTTTGTAGCTTCGGCAGCAGCTGAAGTGGCTGATATGTGAACTCTGCAGATTGTATAACCTCCCGAAGCACCTGGATGCCGAGCTGCTAGATCAGCCCCTGCCCACGGGCCAGGTAAAGTAACGCTCTCCAATGCTCAGGGGCCGAAACGCTGTCTCGGGTGCCAGTAAGGATGACGACTCTTCTTGCTAATACGTAACCTACTTAGACATTAGTTTTTATTATTTGGTATTTTAAAGAATTGTTCATTTAATTTGATCAATTATGATGATTATTGTTGTTATTTTTACATTTGCCGGAGGGCTCATGTGTTCACCAGAGAGAGAGCGAGAGAGAGCGCGAGCGAGCGAGAAGGAGAGTGAGAAAGCCGCCCCTGGGGCCGGGACTGCGGCTGCAGTCACTTAGTTACTGGGTTCCAATTAGGTGCGTTAAGACTCCGCTTTATTCCCGTCATTAGTAATGTTTCAGGCCGCTCACTCTGCTCATTGGCTTTGGGCCCTTGATTTCAGGTAGCTAGTTTTCTTCAGCTACCTGGCGACACCCATGAGCTGCTCATTTCCAGCTGAGGTGTCCACACACTGATCTGTCCCTGCTGTTGACGTGGCTGTCCTCAGAACCCTCTGTCCTCTGTAGCCGCCGCCTCCTGGTTTGCAGGATCCGTGTTTTCCCATGTATGGGGAGATGCCGGCAGGGGGGCTTCCAGCTGCCGTATCAAAGGAAGAAGTCCTGCTGTGTTGTGTTAAACACTTTCTTCTGTCCCCTGCTCCCACATCCACAGTGAGATGTCATCGAGCTGGGCTTCCTGTAGCATGGAGAGTGAGCCTCACTGACCATGGGGCAAGTTTAGCAGGGGGCAGTGATTCTTGGGAACGCGGGAAGCCCTGTCCCGGCCCCGCTGTGTGTCAGACCCTGTGCTTCACAGGCGGGGACCACGTGGATGGTCTGGTTTCCTGGTCTGACCTAAAGGCCAGGCATGGTGCCGCAAGCCTGTCATCCCAGGGGTTCGGGAGGCCGAGGCTGGGTGGTACAACATAGCAAGACCGTTTAAAACAAGAATTGGGGGTGGTGTCCTATTGCTGTGGCCCCACTACGCAGGGGCCGAAGCAGGGAGATGACAACACGAGTGAGACACCTGTCTTAAGGAAACTAGAGCAGCAGCAGGCCTGTTACTTCTGCAGCGGAGTCCGTTATCTGGACTGGACGGCAGCTCCCTGGAGACTAGCGGTCTCATTCTGTCTCCCGTCTTCAAAGACGTCCCCTAGTTTTGGTTTCCTGATGGTGCCCTACTCGAGCGCTGTTTTTCTAGTGCTGCGTGGGCTTTTTCTCCTAAAATTCCTTTGCCATCTTGGTGGGGTTTCAGAAAGTGGGCAAGTGAAGTCCGTCTTGGGTTTCACAGCCCTACCTGGCTTTGTGTTTAATTCTGTTGCTTCCCTCTTGGCAGGGGCTTTGGGTGCTCGGCTTTCTCACTTGTGAAGAGCGAGGACTGGTTCGGAGGTCACAGGCCTGGGTGCACACTAGAATCAGCCCAAATGCTCGGGGCAGGCTTCGAAACGAGCATTTTCGAAAATGCCCTTTTGGTCTCTGATGCACCCAAACTTGTGTGGGAGGCTTTTAGGTTAGGTTTCGTCTTGAACTGCAAAGGTAGTCTGGTTTGGAATGTGGAGCTTAGGGAAAGGAAGAGGAGGACAACACAGCATTTGGGGCCTGCTGCTCGCTTCCTGTTCTGTGTAATTTCCAGGAGAAAAATAATACATTTCTAAAGAGATGCAGATTTAAAACAAATAGGGCGATCTTCACAAAGTTCATGGAAAAGGTGTATTATAAAAATAATGCATGAATGAAAAACATTCTCTAAATTTGCTGCAGGGCACATGCTCTCACTGAGAAGAGAAACAGGAGAGGATGCGTGAGAAAGCACCCCCCAGAGGGGATGGCCACAGCGCAGTCCCTTCTCTGTTCTCTTGGGATTAGGGGCATGCATGCATGCATGCCCAGTGTGTTGTCCAAGTTGCCAGGTCTGAGACTTGAACTGTACAGTCAGCCATGTGGGATCCAGCTACCGTAACCACCATACCACCTGGTTGCTTCATTTCAGCTTTTTTTTTTTTTTTTGTACCAAAATAAACAAATTCCATTTTTCTTTGAACTTGTGATGTCACCTCATATAGTTGACCCTTGAGCACCATGGAGGTTAGGGGCACTGCCCCCCCCCAATTAAACATGCACGAATAACTTTCGACTTCCTGCATGCTGAAGTGCTAACAGCCTACTGTTGACCGGAAGCCTTACTGATAACCTGCAGTGGACTAACACACGTTGTGTGTGTCATCTGTATTACAACCTGGATTCTTGCAATGACGTAAGCTAGGAAAAAAAAAAACTATTAAGGAAATCATAAGGGAGAGAAAATACATTTATAGTACTGAAAAAAACTACATAACTGGACTTGGGCAGTTCAAACCTGTGTTGGTCAAGGGTCAGCTGTATGAGTGGCTATGTGTGCCCACATGGCATTCTCCAGCGCCACAGTCCAGAAGACGCACACTCTGATAACGGCTTTCTTAAGAATTATGCATTGCGGCCAGCAGGTGGCGTGGTGGTTAAGGCGCTGGACTTCCACGTGGCCAACCATGGTTTGAGTCCCAGACCTAGTGACTTGCATTCTTCCTGTCTCTCTCTGTCTCTCTCTCCCTCTGTCAAATAAAAATAATAATAAATAAAATTAAATCATTTTTTTAAGAAAAAAGAATTCTGGGACCAGCAGTTAGTGTGATGGCTATGTCGCTGGACTCCACGTAGTCGACCGCAGTTCGTGTCCCGGACCCGGTGGCTTAAAACTCACGCCGGCGCGTGTGCGTGCGTGCCCAGGATCCCAAGAAGAGAATGGAGGAGAAGGGATTGCGGCATGACCATCCCTTCTAGGGGGTGATTTCTCGCTTTCTGTCTCTGTCTCTCTCTGTCTGTCTGGTGAGCGCACGCGCCCTATAGCAAAAACCTCTAAAAAAAAAAAAAAAGAAAAGAAAAAGAAAAAAGAATCCTGTGATCAAAGTAGCCAAGGGCAGGTGCTTAGATACTTCTGGAAATGTTGCTGGTTCTGATTTGCTTTCCGGATCCTCGTTCTCGATCTTTTAAGTATCCTAGGTCTTATCCTAAGCCAACCTTTATGGTTCAAGATTCATTTAGAAACTTCCTCCTGGAGAGCTGTGTCTCTCTGCCCCAGGAAACGTTGTCTTTTTGAATTTTGCCAAAATTGGGTATGAAGGCCCTTCCTTAAAACCCCATCAGACTCATTTGTGAGCGACTGATAAATTTGGCCTTGTACAGAGGATTCTCTGGTAAATAACATGTTTTTTTGTTTGTTTGTTTTTTTTTTTTAATCCTCTCTTTAAGGCCAGCAAGTGGCATGGTGGTTGTGATGCTGGTCTGCCACATGGCCAACCGTGGTTCAAGTCCTGGACCTGGTGGTTTGCTTTCTCACCCTTTCTCTCTCTCTCTGGTCAAATTAAAAATAAATAATAACAAATAAATAAGTTTTATTAAAAAAAAAAACTCTTCAGCGAAGTGGTCTTTATTTTACTTTTTAGATTTGTTAAGTGTCTGTTCCCTTACAGCACATCCAATCTTTTTAAATCTAAGGCGGTTAAATTTATGTCAAGATGTAGGATTTTTTAGAGTTCAAAAGGTATATAATGTAAGGAATCAATAGTTTAGGGTATTTATTTTAAGTAGAATAAGCCATTGATCTTAACATACATGACCATAGTAGAAAGATGTTTTCTTGTGTTAAAGCAGATACTTTGAAAATTTTATCAATTTTGCCTTATGTCTGACTGTTTGCCTTTGTCCATCCCTAAGACGTCCATTAATTCGAATCGTTCAACATTGCTTCTTTTGAAAAAGCTAGCAGATGTGTGTCGAATGGAAGTCGGATTTTGAAACAAGTGCTTTAGTTGTAATAAGCTGTGCGTGCGTGGGACCATCTGCAGTGACAGGTGACGGACCGGGTGTCCTGACAGCTGTGGGCACCAGCACGCTCAGCATGGTGGTTCTGCTCAGCCCTGGCACGTTCTTTCTGCGTTTCAGAATGGGACGACAGAGGAAGTGACCTCAGAAGAGGAGGAGGAGGAAGAGATGGCTGAAGTATGTATCTTATATAAGAGTGACGTTTTACAAATACCACTTTTGAACACATTAGTAACCTTTGAAGCTCCTTTATAAAGTAGTGTTAATGTGGAATAATGAAAAGCATGTTATATTTGGATTGAAATACAATTTTTGTTGGTTTTTGTTTTTGCCATAGGTTGAGTGTCTCCAGAGAGAAAGACAGTGAGAGGGAAAGTGAGAAATCACTCCCCTAGAGGGGATGGCTATGCCCCAACCCCTTCTCTTCTGCTCTCCTCCTGGGATTTTGGCACACACATATGCATACCTAGCATGATTTTCAAGCCACTTGGTCTAGGACTCGAACCATAGTTGTCCGTGTGAGAGTCCAGTACCTTTAACTACCATGCCACCTGCTGGTCTGAGAATATAATTTCTAAACTCTGGTTTTACCTCTCATGCTCAGTCTTTGAGCAAGCTGTTTTATCTGAATTCCTTGGATTTGATTTCCTGGAAAAAAGGAGCTCTGAAAATTTAGCACTAAAATTATATTTAATAGTCAACGTTTAACATGTATTTTGTTATTTTACTTTTTGTGTGTGTGTGGTTCTTTTTAGGAAGAGGAACTACTAAGTTAAAAAAGCTTCTGTGTTGTCATAAGAAAAGTTTGAGAACATTTCAGGGACTGCTTGGTAGAAGTGTACAACTCTTCTTGAGTGATCATCTAAGAATTTTGCTGCAGCCTGCTCTGTGCTGCTATTACAGAATGCTAAGACTGGGTCATTTATAATGGCAGACACTGGCTCCTCACAGTTCTAGAGACGGGCGAGTTCAGTCCAGATGACAGCATTGGTTGTCTGGTGAGGGCTTTCTTGTTAGTCAGCCCGTGGCAGGAGGTGGCGGGCGGGAGAGCAAACCAGTCAAACGCTCGGCTCACTCGGGGAAGCTTCTTTGATAAGGGCCTTAATCCCGTTAACCAGGAAGAAACCTTCAGGGTCCAGTCACCTCTTAGGGACTCCACTTCTTAATACCATTGCATTGGCAATATCTGAATTTTAGAGGGGACACAGTTAAACCAGAGTAAGTTTAGGAGGGCCGGTTCCAAAGGCGTTGAGTTTAGGCCTGTCAGTTTTCAGTCACTGATGTGATTTGAGAGCTTTTTAGACCGAAGCTTTGCAGACCGAAGGCCGACGTCTCTGTGTTGGCCAGAGAGAAGGTGTATGAGTTCCATGGTCTTGATTCATTTTTCCCTGTTTTGGATGTTAGAATTGATTTCAGGCTTTTACCTTGTTTTCCTGATTTGGGATTTTAAGATGCGCTTTCAGAAAGCCTCCGCACATAGAAGGTAGCTGTAGGCTCGCTTTGTGTTGTGAGTCTGGCAGTAAAATAATTCTTAAAATTCTTTAGTTAGAAGGACTTTGAGAGGTGGTAAAGAGCTGTAATGTTTTCCTGCAATTTGCTATAGAAGAGTTAACTGCATGGGAACGTTCGGCCTTCCCCATGGGCCCGGGGCCCAGCGAGGCGGACGCCGTTCTCAGAGTTGTGCTCCTTTCCTTTTACCCTCGCAGATCACTAAGGGGTAGCAACATTTTTGGAAATCTAGAGATGCAGGAGACTGGGCTTGGGAGGTGTCAGAGTAGGTAAAAAGATTTTCTGGGGCACTACGATGAAAAGGCCCAGAGGAGTCTTGAGCACCAGATGCTCTTGTTTCGGGAGAGGAAGGTTGGTGTGTTTGAGTCGTGCAGAGCAAGATTGGCTATGGAAGGCAGATGGTTAGGAACCTTGGATTAGAGACAGACATGCCTCTTTCTGTGTCACATTGAGTCTTTTTTTGTTTGTTTATGTGCTGTGGGGCACACAGGCTCACTGGAGAGGGACAGAGAGGAGGAGAGAAAGTGAGAGAGCACCCCCAGAAGGGATGCCCACACCGTAGCCCCTTCTCTCCTTTCAGGATTTTGGGCATGTATCCACATGTGCCTGGGGGGTGGTGGTGTTTTAAAATAATTATTTACTTAATTTTATTTGTTGTTATTTTAAAATTTGACCAGAGAGAGAAAGGGAAAGTGAGAAGGCAGTCCACCAGGTCTGGGACTTGAGCTGCAGTCAGCCATGTGGGAGTCGGATACTCTAACCACCGTACCACCTGCCGGCCCCTGCCTGGCATATTTTCCAAGTTGTTGGGTCTGGGACGCGAACCTCATAGTCATTCATGTGGGATCCAGCATCTCTAACCACCACGCCACTAGCCTGACATTGTCTGCTGGTGTTGCACGTGGGAATTTTGTTTATTTTTGTGCTTCTAAGGCCAAAGTAAGCATCTTTATGCCTTCAAATGTTCCTATGTAGGACTCGTTTCTCAGAGTAGAATTCTGGAAGTCGAGTTTCTGGGGAACAAATGTGAATAATTAATGAAGTTCTTGATATCTGCTGTTAAACTGTTTTAAAAGTTCTTATTGCTAGGAGATTTAAAAGATGACTTACTTGGTCATAATTCTGACTTTGTGAAGCTCATAGATCTGTTTTACTCTGAGCCTGGCTTTTAAACAGTATTTAGGATATAAAAGGAGGGGACGTTAGAATTTAAGGTGGAGGCGTCCCCCTCCCTGGTAGAATACACATCTCTCTCCTATTCATGCGGAGTCAAGGATACCTTAAATGTGGGCATAAGAAGCGTACTGGAACACGCTAGTACCTCCTCCTTTTTGCAGGATATAGAAGACTTGGATCACTACGAAATGAAGGAAGAAGAGCCTATCAGTGGGAAGAAGTCAGAGGATGAAGGAATTGAAAAAGAAAATTTGGCGATATTGGAGAAAATTCGGAAGACGCAAAGGCAAGACCACCTAAATGTAAGCGTGCCCACAGGTCGGAGTCTGGGCGTTGTGGTTACGCTGTCGCAGGTAACGCCCCCGGCTCACTGGGCTTCCGGCAGCTGCCTCCTCCTGCTGCCTGGCCACAGTGCTGGGTGCAGTGTGTTGTGGCCCCGGTTGATTGTCACTTGGTCACTTTCTGCCCCGTTGACATGCCCTTCGCGTCCTGGAACCGCCTGCTGGTGCCTTAGGGTGCCCCTTTAATATCCTGTTGGTGTCTCCTCTGCTGCTGCTCCCGTGGAAGCCGTGCGTTCAGATCCAGGACCCGGTCCTTCTCCAGCACACTCACCTGTGGTCCTCCCTGCCCCGAAAGCCAAAAGGAATTTCTCTTTTTGACTTAACATCTTTTCTGTGAAGCAGCACAGGAGTGTGACAGGAACTTTGGTGAAAAACGCACCGGTGTGGCTTCAGTTTCCTCGGCTCTGGGAAGTGAAGAGATGATACTGGGTCATTTGAGAAGTTGCAATGTGTTTTTCTCTGCAGACATGTGTCATGACTTTTCCGACGACCCAGTACTTCCCCTTTGGATGATTGGCGTGAAAAAGAAACGGGGATGGCATGTGTAGACCAGATGCCCAGAGAGGGCGGGGACGTCCAGTGGCAGTGCGGCTGTCGGTCTGAGCACTGAGAGCCATTTCGCAACGCCATCTGAGGGCCGTTTGCCCTGTCTAGGACACAGGGCCTCAAGCACAGCGAATGGGTTTTTACCCCAGTGGATGCCATGTGTTGTAAGCGGGCAGGTTACTCTCCCTCCTTCAGTGTCTTCGTATCTTATTAGGTGATCGGGAAAGTCATGACTCATTTTTGCATAGAAAAACATTTAAAAAAAAAAAAAGTCACAACTTTCCAGACAACCTAATGACTTAATTGGCAGTTCTTTTTTTTTTTTTTTTTTTTTTTAAGAGAAAATTTTGCTATAGGGTATATATGCTCACTGGAGAGACAGAGAGACAGAAAACCAGAAATCATCCCCCAGAGGGGGTAGCCATGCCGCAGTCCTTTCTCCTCCACTCTCCTCTCAGGCTTTCGGGCACGTGCACATGAGACCGGGCATGTTTCAAGTCGCCAGGTCCGTGGTTGACCACGAGCGAGTCCAGCGAATAACCATCACGCCACCTGCCGGCCTCAGCAAATCATTTTCTTACTAAAGAAGTTTAGCCGGGCCCGTATTTTGATGACGAAAAGTTGGGGGCATCTGAGTTGGTACTGTATGGTCCTCCGTGTCTTGTGATTGACTCCAGTCTGTGAGAGTTACAGAGGAAGCAGCTCTAAGTTCTGCACACGTTGACACGACGGGCATGTTTTTTTTTTTTTTTTTTTTTTTTTTTAAGAGAAAATTTTGCTATAGGGTATATATGCTCACTGGAGAGACAGAGAGACAGAAAACCAGAAATCATCCCCCAGAGGGGGTAGCCATGCCGCAGTCCTTTCTCCTCCACTCTCCTCTCAGGCTTTCGGGCACGTGCACATGAGACCGGGCATGTTTCAAGTCGCCAGGTCCGTGGTTGACCACGAGCGAGTCCAGCGAATAACCATCACGCCACCTGCCGGCCTCAGCAAATCATTTTCTTACTAAAGAAGTTTAGCCGGGCCCGTATTTTGATGACGAAAAGTTGGGGGCATCTGAGTTGGTACTGTATGGTCCTCCGTGTCTTGTGATTGACTCCAGTCTGTGAGAGTTACAGAGGAAGCAGCTCTAAGTTCTGCACACGTTGACACGACGGGCATTATGCTAAAGCCCTGGGGACCTCGCTTCCCGGCCATAGATGAAATCATTTATAGAGGTGAACATTGAGATTTAAGTTGGTTCAAGGTCACGGAGGAACTAATATCTCTGTAAACTTATTTCCCCCCACTTCAAAGTGTGGTGCGGCCTTTAAAATCTTTAGTTTTGCACGATCAAGATTTCACAGGCTCAAAACGTAGTTCCATCCATATTCCGTCTTAGAATAAAATACTGGGGCATTTTCATCGCCACAGCCGTCCCAGCACTGAAAAGCTGCATGCAGGCAGACGTGTTGTCTCTCAGTTTCATGATCCCTGAACTAGAACTTCAGACCTGCAGTGTAACTGTCATGCAGCCTCGTGACTGGCACTCTGTTGAATTGTCGCCAAACGTGGTGTCATGGTGAGGGCCTGGTGGTAGTCCCCAGAGCCGACGGGGTTTGGCGCAGACTTACAGCGAGTTCTTGCTGTCACAGGGCCTGTCGTCTAGACGTGGCAGCTACACTTCTCTCTTCAGATAATAATGAGCAGTAAGAGAACTAGACTCGCTGCCTGTTTTATAACCCTCTTGAAACATGGTATTCCTTTATTTCATTGAACTTTTCAGACTTCTCAGCATGTTGAGTAGTGACCCATCTTTAGTCTCATCATAAACTTGGCAGGTTCTTGCATATTAAATCTGTAATTCCTTGGCTCGGTAGACCCTGGTAAACTGCGAGTTTTATGTTTCAGGGTGCGGTGGCTGGGTCAGTGCAAGCCTCAGACAGGCTGATGAAAGAACTCAGGGACATATACCGATCACAGAGTTACAAAACAGGTGAGGCCCCTGGATCTCTGCTGTCTCTGCAGGTGATAAGCGTCACTTCGCGTAACCGGGCAGAGTGTTTCCTCTCTTCATTTGGGGGATGTGAAACTCAAGTTCAGGCTTGCATTGGTTTTGTTTCTTTGTTTTCTCAAGTAAGTATTTATTTTTTTATTATCGTGATTTTCCAGTTTGCTACAGGACACGTGCGTGCACCAGAGACAGATAGACAGACAGACAGACAGCCAGCCAGAGAGAGAGAGCCAGAGAGAGAGAGCCAGAGAGAGAGAGCCAGAGAGAGAGAGCCAGAGAGAGACAGACAGACAGACAGACAGAATTCAGTGCCTTCACCACTGCCCCACCTGCTGGCCCCTGTCTGCTTTTTAAAGTTATTTTCTCCAGGAGAGAGAGAGACAGAGAGACAGGTTCTCCGGCAGAGTTCTGACACTGCGGCCCCGCTCCCAGCATGTGCAGGGAGACCTCGGGGCATAAACTCAGGTCTCCCCGTGTGGGTGCAGCGTTGGGTGTTGTGTTACCACTCTGCCGTGGCTTTGGATCCTCCTAAGCGACGTTTCTCTCCTGGCAAACTCAGAGTAATGTGGCTTTGGAAAGCAAATGCGCAGACAGGGAACTATGGCTAAGTTGATTTCTATGACCCCTCGCTCCCTGTTTAAACAATGAAATCACACTCCCCCCTTTTTTTTTAAATTTGCTATAAGGTGTGTGCACTCACCAGAAAGGAGGAGAGCGAGGGAAAGCTCGAAGCATCCCCCGCCCCCAGGGAGGATGATTATTCTGCAATCCGTTCTCTTCCATTTTTGTCTTGGGATTTGGGGCCCTCATGTACATGTGGGATTGTCAAGCTGCCGGGTGTGAGACTTGAACTGTGTTCTACCATGTGGGAGTCCAGCACCTTAACCACCACGCCACCTACTGGCCCCAACCTTTAGTTCCATATTTTAATGGCAAAGGTTTCTAGCTTCGGTTTGCTACTTAGTGTGTGCATTTACCGCAGAGCGATACATGAACAAAGGAAGAGTAACCCGCCCTATGTCTTCACAGGGATTTACTCAGTGGAGCTCATAAACGACAGCTTATATGACTGGCATGTTAAACTCCAGAAGTAAGTGGCCCTTCTGTGCTTACCTGCTCTTCACCGTGGAGGACTGTTATGGTGGAGGGGTTTCCTTCCAATGCGATACCTTTATATTGTGGCTTTTGCTGAACATCAGGCCTTGTTCTACAGAAGTAATTCTTAGATTGTTAAAATGAGCTGTTTCTAAGGTGTAAGTAAAGTGGGAAGGAGGAAGGAGCAGAGGGGGACCCGCTGTGGGATCATGCGCTTCGTGGAGTTAGCGAGGTAATGGGCGTCAGGGACAAACGTGTACTGGATACCTCGATGAGACTGGCTGCAATAATACCGGGTTGTCAGAAAAGTCATGATGCAGTTTCGCATAGAAAAGCCTAGAAGAAATGCCCTAGAAAAGATATGTCAAGACTTTTCCAGCAACCCAACAGTATGTATTCTTGGGTCTGAGTCGGGCCTGTATGTGGAGAGCAGTTGTAGGCAGGTTTGGATCTTGCTGGTGAGTCCACGGCCAGGCTCGCCCATGACCCATCGCTCGCCTTGAACCCTTTTAATAAAGTACCTTTAGGAAAGCATGCTGATATTTTCCAGCGTTCTTGTGAAAAACCACGTGGGTATGACTGTGTGCCTTTAGCACGATTGCCAACCTCGGGTCTCCTTATTAGCAGTGCCGTAGAGCACTGGGATCCTTTGGGTGTTCTCCCTGGGGAGCTGGAGACAGTCATGGTGAGCTTTCTCCTGGGGCTTTTGGCGGCTTTAGGCCTTCTCTTACCCGAGGGCTCTGCTTTAGCTCTTGGACTGATTCATTTGTGAGTTTAATTAAAAAATTAAAAAAAAAAAAAAAAATCTCTTAAGTTTTTGGTTTACATTTTTTTTTGTTTGTTTTTAATTCTTAGGGTCGACCCTGATAGTCCTCTGCACAGCGATCTTCAGATCTTAAAAGAAAAAGAAGGCATAGAATATATTTTGCTTAACTTCTCTTTTAAGGTAAGAAAATGTAATGGGCCCCCGTATGCTTTCCAATACGAGCGTGTCTTTGAACAACTGCTTTGGAAGACGGTGTTAATTTGGTGAAACTGAGGTACTGGTACCCTGGAGTTCTGGAATTCTCGTGGGCAAGAACTGGGTCCTCAGGCGGACCCGGGGACGTTGGCAAGAGCGGTCAGGGCAACGTTGTCCATGATACGCCTGGACACAGGGTGTTCGGTCCCACGGCGGGGAGGCTCGTGGGATTCATGAGATGGAAGAGAGCTGTGTGCAGCAGGACGGATCCTGGGGTCTTGCACACAGGACTGAGCCAGAGAGACCAGACCCCAAATCCGCTTTTTAATCCCATTTATATAGCATTCAGAATTAGGCTACACTAATGTTCTTTAGCACAGGCATTCAAAGTGGAAACAATGTCAACCCCAATGGGGAAAATTGATCCTCACAGTGACACAGGCTTGAAACAGCCCTCCAAAGGGCCACAGACCATGAAGCAATGTCTAGTATATTGCAATGTTAACGTTTCGTGGGGGGGGAAGAGGCAGGATTAGAAAAATTTTTCTGCAAAAGCTTCTTGGGGAAACAAAAATAAAAAGACGGAGAAACATCGATTCATGGGTTCGCACTTGGGCGGTGAAGCTGTGGAAGCAAGGCTGTAATTACCACCCCGTGTAGGGCACGGAGCCCAGGCAGGAGTGAGAGCTGTGAGCTGAAGGGGGCGTCCGCGGGCTGCGTGGATACTGGCGTGGTCCATTTCGTGACCACAGTCGTGGGTACTCGGGCACAGGCGTGGCAGTGACTCCTGAAGGTAAACCTCCATTGTTGATGTGCTTTTCTGAATTTCTGTGCTACATTTATCGATAATAAAGTTTTTTAAAGCATGTTTAAAGTAAAGGTGAGTGAAAGAATAGCAGTGGAATTCAGCTAACACGTTAATGATTTAAGACGAAGGTGGGATTAAATGTAATGGCGTAAAATCTTTAGTATACATAGAGGGTCACGTAGTTCCCTGTGGCCTGGTGGTTAGATCAGCTGGATCCCATGTTACCCACTGAGTGGTTTGTGTCCCCGCCTTGGTGGCTTGAAACTCACACAAGCATGTGTGTGGATTTGGGCTCCAAGTCCCCAAAGGGGGAGAAATGGAGGAGAAGGGATTATGGTATGACCATGCTCCTGCATCTCTCACTCTGACATGTACATGCATCGTCTGGGAAATTAAAAAAAAAAAAAAAAAAAAGGCACTGAGTCATTAAACAAATAATCTGGAAAGTGTTTCTGAGGAGATCTATTTGAATGATACGGACCTAGCTCTTTAAATCGAGAGGAGATACGTACGTGATGTGCGTATAATCTTTCCCGATTTTAGTTAGGTGGACTTCAGTGTCGATGGCTGGAGGAGAGGGGTCTCTAGAACGTAGTTTACCCTGCTCTTCAAGAGCCTGTGGTCGTCCTGGAGTGAAGCTGGTGCAGCGGTAAAGGGGCTTTCTGGCATCTTACCTTTCTGTAGTGAAGAGCCCTTTACAGGTTTCCTGCAGGGGCCCGGTTGATGTGTTTCGTTCTAGAGCATCTGCTGAAACAGCCACCCTGCCCTCAGCTCAGCAGGGCGTGGGTAGGATACAGCAGGTTTGGAGGGATTACTGGGCCTTTCACGTTCGTCTGAGCGAGGACCGGCGAAGCGCATCGAGGGTGGTGGAAGGGATAGGAGACAGTGCACGGGTCTGAAATGTTTTGAAAGGGGCAAGCAGATAGGAACTGCTCGTGTAGACGTGCAGAAGAAGCATGGATACGTTCCGAAGGGTTCCTACCGGGCGCTTGCGTCTGTGTTCTTATTTGGGTGTTCGTCTTGGGGTTGAAGGTTTTTGATATAGCCCAAATGTCCGTATTTCCCCTTGTTTTGTTATTGTAGAAACTTGCAGTCGTCAAGTGTGTTGTCTTCCTAGGAGGTGATTCTGGTATGTTTACTGACGTTGCTAATGACTGCGTTTTTAATGGTTCCTGTGGCAGGATGAAAGTAAAAACCAAGGAACACTGAAAAACAAACCCCAGAAAACGTAGAAAGGCATCTTTAAAAAAAAAATGCGTGGGTAATTCTTTGAACCTGAACACGTGATACTAAATCATGTCTTGCGTGCCCAACCCAGGCGTAAGGCATAGAACATTACCGGTACCTGCTGAGGCCCTGTGTGTCCCTCCTGTCTTACTCACTCCTTGGGAAGTATATTTAAGGGGATAGGAGATCTTGGCCAGGAGACTGGAGGGCTTGGGACTGCAGGTGTTGGCATTGCATTTTCCTGCTGTAGGTGGGACTTCAGGGAGGGGCGGTCTGGGAAGTAAATAGCTGAAATTCTATTCGATTTGTTTCTGTACCATGGCTCCTGATACTGGAAAGAAGGATCTTTTCTAGGGTTGGAGTATTTCTTCTTTTTATCCTTTATTCTTTCTTCTTCTTTTTTTTTTTTTTTTTTTTTTTTTTTTTTTTTTTTAAGGAGAGATTTTTGCCATAGGGTGCTTGAGCTTGGCAGAGACAGAGAAAATGAGAAATCACCCCCCAGGGGATAATCCCTTCTCCTCCATTCTCCTCTCGGGAGTTTGGACAAGCACGTTCACATGCCCGGCATGAGTTTCAGGCTGCTGAGTCTGGGACTTGAACTGCTATCAGCCACGTGGGAGTCTGTCACCTTAGCCACTATGCCATCTGCCAGCCCCGAGTTGGAGTATTTAAGAGACCTGGGAGGGTTGTGAGTGCCCCGATGTAACTGACCTCATGTAGAGGGCCTTAAACCGAGTGGCCACGTTATTTTACTGGGAGGATAGCAGGTACGATTCAGGAAGAAACCTCCACAGCAAAGAGCCAGGACAATGTGTACTTATGGCCTCAGGTGTCCACAGTGACCACTTGAGAGTCACGGAGAGTAAGCATGACCGTGACATGGAACGTGACGCTGAGCGGGGACGTGGGGCGGGAGCGGGTGCCTGGCTGCGGCGCGGTCAGGGGACTGGGCCGTGCTTATAAGGAAGCGGTTCTAACACTTCTCAGGCCACGCTGGAATTACCAAATAGAATTCCGAGGTGGTAGTAGAAGAGGGTTCATTTAGACAAACGTCGGCCCCTTGAGTAGAGTAGCCAGGATGGAGAGGAGACCCTGTTCTTGTCCTGAGATGGTCGGCTGACCTTGGGTCTGGAGAGGAGAGCTTGGAGGCCACGCTCGCTCGTCTCCCACTGTCCCAGAGACGGTCCATGTGGAAGCGTTCGTTTCTTTACTTGTTTTGGATGAACACAGGGCATCGAGCCAGACCCAAGTCACGTCACAGCGAGGTGGATTTCAGCGGAAGATATGGAAGTGACTATTTAGAGCCATCTGGTGATGTAGTCTTTCAAAATTAGAATACTCCTCGTTTTTAAGAATTGCCTTGGAAGCCGAGATAAGTCGGAAATCACGTCACTTCAGGAGGTCTTTGCCAAGCCCGAGGTTCCGTTTCTGAGTTGGTCTGCTGACTGAAGCAACTCAAACTGCCGTCTTACTAGTCATCCTCAACCTCTCCTTTCTCCTAAGAGATCTCTTTGTTTCTGTGGAATGTCGATTGCTGAGTGGCAGGGTCAGAGTTTGTGAGTTGGGGTCCTCAGGTTTTTACGTAGAAGAATCGTTCTGAGCAACGTGACCAGTTAAAAGGTTTCCCAGTCACTCGCCTGGGATCGCACCCTTAAAGATCTGAACAGGCGGTTACATGAGGCTAGTTCTGCCAGGCCTCGCATCCGAGGCTTTGATTATGTCTGTTACCTTCTGGATAACAGGTGAGCAGCTTGCCGAGATGCGCGTTATAACTGTCACTAAGTCGATGTCTTTGTTTTAACCTGCAGTAGAAATTTAAGAGAATCTCGATTATTATTAGAAGTGTGCTTTCTCTTCCTCTGCTTGCAGGATTGCATTTTCATAATCGCGTGTTCCTCAGAGCCTCGGTGGAGTGTAGGCGGGGGAGGGCATCAGTTAAGTTACCAACATGATGCTGCGTATTCTTCTCTGTTTTCGTGGTCCTTGGAAATTACTGGATGAAACACTTTTTTCTTTTTTTAGGCCCTTACCCTCCAATTGCTTTTTAAAAAGGCATGAGTAATCCCCTTAATCCCGTCCAGTTTGAACACAGAAATCAGAAGGCATTCCTTCGACGTCCTGACACCTCTGCAGTCGAGGTGCTAGGCCGCTTCCCTACCCACCTGCTCAGGAGAGTGAGGGGTGTTTCCTGGCCTCTTGGCAGGCAAGGAGCTGACCTCCGACACTCTGGGGCACTTCTGCTTCCAAATCTCGTGTGCTTCCGGACACTCCAGTTTCTGGGAACTGAGCATTTGGAAAAGAGAACTGTGCTCGGCAGTCTGAGAATCGGATGAGGCGTGCTCTCCCTCTTCAGTCCCATCTTCCTCCTTTCACGCGTCAGCCTTTTATCAAGTCTGCCGACCGTGGTCTTCTCATCGGAGCAGCTGGTCCGTTGCATTTATCGTTACCGCTGGTTTTCAGGTTCAGTCCACGCTTACGGGTGATGTGTATCTGTCCGCCTTACTTCCTGGTCCTGTTTCTCCTTGGGGCCATTATTTTAATTGCCAGAGGGCATGTGAGCTCGTCACAGAGAGACGGAGATGGAGAAAGCAGCGGGAGGTGGTCCCGCCATAATCCCCTCTCCTCCTCCTCCACTTCTCCATCCTTCTGAGCATGCGTCTGGTGTGGTGTTTTATTTTTGTTTTTTAGTTTTACTACAGGGCCCCTGTGCTCGCCAGGGGGAGAGAGAGAGAGAGAGAGATCGATTGATCGGTCTACTCCCAGGAGGCGATGGCCACACAGTAGCCACTTCTCCTCCATCCTCCTCTCAGGACTTTGGGCACCCACACACACAGCGCCTGGCATGTTTTTCAAGTCTCTGAGTCCAGATTTGAACTGCAGTCAGCTATGTGGAATCCAGCCGCCTTAGTCACTGCCACCTTCTGGCCCCTCCGGTGTGTTGTTGTTTTTGTTTTCAAGCTGCTGGGGGTGGGAGTCAGAAGGTGGTCAGCCATGTGAAATCTGGCTCCCTTAACCACCAACTTAGAGGCCAGCCTGGATTTGCTTTATCGCTGCAGTTTCCCACCTCGGTTAGCTTGACAGTCCCTCATTTACCTCCTCTTCCCTACTGCGTTACAGCTCCAGTGTACCTTGCTGACTCGTCAGAGTCTTAACGTAATTGTGTTCGTTTCTGTATGTCGTTTTCCTCGATAATGCAAAGACCTTGGAACACCTTGGGTCCGTGTACTCCCTGCCAGAAGTGTGACGTGTTTAGTTCTCCGTTTCCCTAAACCGTGCGCCTCACTGCTGTCGGTCGTACTCACGAGCATCGCGTGTTCTGCTCTTGCTCTTCGTTCTCCAGGTGTCCACCTGAGTCATCTTTCTCCTGTTTAAAATAGCCCCTAGTGTTTTCTTTAATACAGATCTGCAAATACAAAAACACCTTTATCCGTATTTCATTTTGAGAACATTTTCCTTTTTTCTCTTTTTCTTGGAGAGGTTTTTGCTATAGGAAGTGTGCGCTTGCCAGAAAGACAGAGAGAGACAGACAGAAAGCGAGAAATCACCCCCCAGGGGGGATGGCCACACTGCAATCCCTTCTCCTCCATTCTCCTCTCAGGATCTTGGGCATGCACGCACACACACCCGTGAGTCTAAGCCACCAGGGCTGGGACTCGAACCACGGTCAACTACATGGGAGTCCAGTGACATAGCCTCTAGGTTAACTGCTGGTCCCAACATTTTCTTTTTCTTTCTTTCTTTTTTTTTTTTTTTTTTGAGAGAGAGAGAGATATTTTTGCTGTAGGGTGCTTACGCTTGCCAGAGAGAAAGACAGACAGAAAGCAAGAAATCACCTCACAGGGGATGGCCATGCCACAATCCCTTCTCCTACATTCTTCTCTCGGGATCTTGGCCACGCACGCAAATGTGCCCGGCGTGAGTTTAAGCTACCGGGTCTGGGACTCGACTACATGGGAGTCCAGCAACATAGCCATTACACTAACTGCTGACCCAACATTTTCTTTTTTTTGAGAGAGAGATTTTTGCTGTAGGGTGCTTGGGCTTGCCAGAGAGACAGAAAGCAAGAAATCACCTCGCAGGGGATGGCCATGCCACAATCCCTTCTCCTCAATTCTCCTCTCAGGATCGTGGGCACGCACACACACGTGCCTGGCGTCAGTTTAAGCCACCGGGTCTGGGACTCGAACCTCAGTAGACTATGTGAGAGTCCAGTGATGTAACCATTTAGCCATCTGGGGGTCCCTTGAAGAGCATTCTCATTGAACACCAATGTCTAGGTTGGTGATGTCTCTGGTCGATTTTGGAAAATCGTTAGCTACCATCTCTCCACATATTGCTTCTGCTCCGTTCTTTCTTCTCCCAGGACTCCACGGTGTGTGATAAGTCTTTTAATTGTGTTAGGTTGTCAGGAAAGTCAGGACATATTTTTCTGCTACCGGGTCTGGGACTCGACTACATGGGAGTCCAGCAACATAGCCATTACACTAACTGCTGACCCAACATTTTCTTTTTTTTGAGAGAGAGATTTTTGCTGTAGGGTGCTTGGGCTTGCCAGAGAGACAGAAAGCAAGAAATCACCTCGCAGGGGATGGCCATGCCACAATCCCTTCTCCTCAATTCTCCTCTCAGGATCGTGGGCACGCACACACACGTGCCTGGCGTCAGTTTAAGCCACCGGGTCTGGGACTCGAACCTCAGTAGACTATGTGAGAGTCCAGTGATGTAACCATTTAGCCATCTGGGGGTCCCTTGAAGAGCATTCTCATTGAACACCAATGTCTAGGTTGGTGATGTCTCTGGTCGATTTTGGAAAATCGTTAGCTACCATCTCTCCACATATTGCTTCTGCTCCGTTCTTTCTTCTCCCAGGACTCCACGGTGTGTGATAAGTCTTTTAATTGTGTTAGGTTGTCAGGAAAGTCAGGACATATTTTTCTGTTTTTCTATACAGAAATGCATCATGGCTTTCTCATTGACCCAATATTACCCTGGTTCTTATTTTTCGTATTTCCCATTGTCTAGATTAATTCTGGACATGTTTGAACCGCTTTTCCAGAGTACTCTATTTCTCTTCTGCCAAGTGTCCTCTGTGGTTAAAGTCTTGCGTTTGTTCATTTCAGTTACTGTCCTTCTGAATTTCAGAGTTGCCAGGTGGTCCCCTTCTACAGCGTGCTGCTTTGCCAGGTCTCAGTCTGGTCTTGTTTTCCTTGCGTGGACAGAAGTGTTAGTTTAAAGTGAATCTGTTGTCACTGTGGTCCCTTGTGGGTCTGTGCCTATTATTTTCTGAGCCTGTCGTCTCGAAGCCTCCTGTGGCTCATTATTTTTAGTTACAGACGTTATATATGGAAAAGCGTAGAGCTAATTAATTGGAAGCCTCAGATCCAAAGAGGATTTGTGTTTGCCCGTGTCAGGGCCTTAGGAGGTAGGAGCCCAGACCCTCACCCAGACAGGGACCAAAAAGGGACCAAGGTGCTCTGTCAGTCAGGGTGGTTTGCAGTTTGTCTTTCAGGGGCCCCTCGGCCAGTGGGGGGCTGTCCAGGCCGCCTCTCTTTGGTGGCCCTGTGCTCTGCCCTACCTCCTCGGGCGGCCCAGGTCTTCGAGTCGTTCTCAGCTTGTTAACCTCTCAAACCCCAAGGGGGGAAAGGCCCTTCTCGAGGGTTCTGTCCCCCACCCCCGGCTTTGTGATTGTTACAACCATCCACCTCCTCCGGCTTTCAGCCGTAAGACTGATCTATTGGGATTGCTCTACGAAGTTTTATGGAGAGTGGGAGCCTTTCTCATATTCAGAAGTTTACCGGCCTACTGTTCTTTTGGGGCCTAATCTTAATTTTTATTTGCTTGGCTTTTTATTACATTTTATTTTTTGGTACAAATTCTACTGTTAGGGTCCTCGCCTAGTATCAGATAATTAATGTGTGCATTCTTTATAGACTATTTAAAGATCTTCAAAGTAGTGTGGTATTAGAGATGTTCTTGCAAGGAACTAAACGTGCTTATTTGCTTTTCAGGATAACTTTCCATTCGATCCTCCATTTGTTCGAGTGGTGTTACCTGTTCTCTCAGGAGGGTAAGTTTTGTTTTCACAGGACAGTAAGTTTAAATGATTACTTTTTTTTAAGAATTATTTGATTTTATTCACAGTCATTAAGTTTAAAAATTTGACTAGAGACAGAGAGAGGGAAAGTAAGAAAGCAAGCTGCCCGATCTGGGATTTGAACTGTGGTCCACTATTTGGGAGTCCAGTGCCTTAACCACCATGCTACCTGCTGGGCCCAGTGATTATTATTTTTTGAGAGCCCATCTGAGGACCTAGTTAAATACTGGTTCTAAGGTTTCTGACTCAGAAGATCTGGGGTGAGACCTTAGAATTTACATCTCTAACAGTCTCCTAGGGAAAGTGGCTGGGGCCGCCTTCAGAGCCATCGGTGTAAGCCATTATGCTGCACGCAGAGTCTGCGGTCCTGTTTCTATAGACTCCTTCATCAAAACCACGTTTTCCAAATGTGAATTGTCGTGGAGGGTTAGGAGCGAACGATGAGAGTGTGATTTCCGCACGCCTTAGTCCTGATTGGTGCGTCTAGGGTACTCACAGGAATTCTCACGGGCTGTCGAGCTGGCTGGCTAATTCTAGTTGCCGGTGAGTAGAATCAAAGGGTAATTGTCATGCGGTTTTACTGAAGTTCATATTTCTGCTTCTTGGTGAGTAGCAGTCTCGTGGAGAGTGAGGAAACGTCGGAATTGGTACCGAGGTTCGTTCTGCAGACCTGCATAAGCAGGAGCAATTACACTGACTGGGGAATTTCAAACACTCGGTTTTCTACTTTTGGTTTGTGAGATAACCCATATGATGGTGATCGGAATCATTTTTTTCGGGGTTGTGATGGTAGTAGTTACATTTAGGTTGAAAATAGAGGCGGCTTCCAAGAACGGCAGCAGAGCCTTCTGCAGAAGTGGTCTGTCCCTCACTTACTGTGACAAGACTAACAGATGATGTAATGGTTATGTCGCTGGACTCCCACATGATCAACTGCGGTTCGAGTCCTGGACCCAGGGGCTTAAAACTCATGCCAGGTGGGGACCAGCGGTTAGCATAATGGCTATGTCGCTGGACTCCCATGTAGTCCACTGCAGTTCGAGTCCCGGACCTGGTGGCTTAAACTCACGTTGGCACGTGTGCGTGCATGCCCAAGATCCTGAGGAGAATGGAGGAGAAGGGATTGTGGCATGGCCACCCCCCTGGGGGGTTTTCGGGGAGCCGACCCGCCCCTTAACAAAAAAAAAAAAAAAAAAAAAAAAAATCTAAAAAAAAAAGCCCCAAAAAACTCACGGCAGGTGCATGTATGTGCGTGCTCAAAATACTGAGAGGGAAATGCAGGAGAAGGGGTTGTAGCATGGCCTCCCCAGGAGGGGCGTGGTGATTTCTCACTTGCTGTTTCTCTGTCTCTCTCTGTCTCATGCATGTACCCTATAGCAAAATACCTCCAAAACAATTTAAAAAATAGGAATTCCAAGTGACTCCCGTGCATTTTCTGCTGCAGAGCCAGAAAATAGGAAGTAATCCCTCAGCCGATAGCCTTGAGGGGTGTCTACAGCTCCTTAGAAAAGCTGGGCTCCTTTCGGCAGGCAGGGACTGAGCTCAACGGCACTGCCGTGACGACTAGAGGGCTCGGGGTAACGAGTGGGGTAATGAGTGCGAGACGGAGTTGCTTAGAACCGTGCAGGTTTCCTGCTACTCGGAGGCCTGCCCCGTCCGCGGTGGTGGGCGGCAAGTGCCCTGAGAGGTGCCCTGTCACACCGCCTGTGGTCACGTCTGCACGCTGAGTGTTAGGGAACCTAGCCAGATACTTACATACACAAAATAAGCACAGGACTGAAGAGGGTAGAATTCTAACCTGTGTCCCTTGCTTACAAGACAGTCCTTGTTTTTATACTTTAATGTTAACATATCCCTTTTCATTAAACTGTTACTGACTGGGGAGAAAAAACCTAGTGATTGTGTTTTAGTTTTGTGGTCTTAAAATTGTATGTGTAGTCAGTATCCCCGTAAGTATGGGAAAAGGTAATTTTTTTGTTTAGAATCTTACTGAAAGAGGGAAGAAAAAAAGGGGGGGGCAACCCCGAGCCCAGGAATGAAGCCCTGTGCATAGGGAGCTGGATCCCACATGACCAACTGCAGCTTAAATCCTGGCCCTGGCCCTTAAAAACTGTGTGTGTGTGTGTGGTGTGGTGGTTAAGGGTGCTGGACTTCCACAATGACAACTGTGGTTTGAGTCCCCGACCTGGAGGCTTGCTTTCTTCCTCTCTCTCTCCCCCCGCCTCTCTCTGGTCAAATTAAAATAATAAAGTTAAATAAAATAATTCTTTAAAAACCCCACGACTGTGCTGGGTGTGTGTGCGTGTGTGTGCCCCGTGCCCTGACAGCATGGAGAGGTGGAGGATTGTGGCATGACCGTTCCCTTCGGAGGTGCCTTCTCTCTCTGACTCCTCCTCGTGAGCACGCGTGCTCTCTGAGAGAGCAGAAAAGATCAAGTAAATGCCGTGGAGAAAATCTGTAGATGGAGGATAAATCTGTGAAAGCATTTTTATCGGGACATTGTGAAATCTGACTATGAAGCTGACTAGCGTGGTTTTTTCACATTTTGTTAGAAATCCCAAGAATTTTTAGTTTATCGTCTTAAGTTGTTTACGGCAAGTCATGGAGACAAGCTCATGAAGTTTTTATTTTAAACCGTGTTACGTAGTTTCTCTTATTTATTAGCTATTTATTTGTTAGAGGGCACGTGTACTCTTAGAGAGAGAAAGAGTGAAGGAAAGTGAGAAAGCAGTTTCGCGGGGCGCGGCCACACCGAAATCCCTTCTCTTCCGTGCCCCCTTCCTTTTGAGAGCTGGGCACATATGTGCGAGCACCTCAAGCCGCCGGGGCCAGGACTCGAACCGCGTAGTTGGCCATGTGGGATCCAGCAGCCCAAACCACCACCCCCTGCCTGGCCCCCTGCGGAGTTTCTCACTGACTTTTCCCACGATGAAGTAAGTAGCCCCGTTACTGAAATGAAGAATGCGAGAAAGGCAGCTTGTGGTGTCTCCAGTACCTCTTCTGACTCCTAGTGAAGTGTTTCCCACCGTCCCAAAGGCAGCGTGCAAGAGGAGACCGAACCTCCACTGAGGGCCAGATGTCGTGTGAGGTCCCCGAGGTCACAGGAGCAAGCACCACCCCGGCACCAGTGGTCTGGGAAGACGGAGTGGGGGGCATCCATGGGGCCTCAGGACGCCAGTGGGCCTCGGTCAGCTGATGGAGGCTGAAGGAAGACGATCTGCACGGTGCAGTGTGCGGAGTCGTGTCCCAGGAAAGGCGGGGGCTACTCAGGGCACCATCACTGAGCTCTCACTCGGAGGAGGTCCGTGTAGACGGGGTATGAGGAGCAGTGTGGACGTTATACCTCACACAGCACCAGGTGTTGGTGACCAGTCTGTCCCCTCTCCCGCCCCCTGTAGATAAACTGTTATCCTCGGAAAAGGAACTTATCTTTCCTGAACTGGATTGGATGTGGAGGAATAGCGGTCGAGAAAATGTTCCAGAGAGAGAGGCAGTGGTGCTACAGAGCCTGGCGGGGGGTGGTGCTAGTCGAGAGCCGTGCTGGGACTGTCCTAGGCTGAGGGGGCCGTGGCCTGATTACCACGGTGGCCACGGGTGTGAGAGGAACGAAATGCCAGAGCTCGTCTGAGGCAGGATCGAAATGACCCCCTAGTCGGCTGCTTGACTCCCCAGCATGGACGTGGGCCCGAGCACCGCTCCCTTGTCGTGCCAAGCAGGGTCCCGGTCACAGTTACTGCTGCCCGGGTCGGTGGTCTGCAGTCCAGGTCCTGAGCGCTGTTTACTTCTCTGCGGAGTAGCTGGGTTTGGGCACCACGGGCATGCCTTTGACCAGCACGGGTGGAAGATCTGCGGGTAGACTGGGCTTGGCAAATTCTGTGGGTGAGGAATACGGTGTTTGGAAGAGTACCAGGCCGGGGACGGATGTGGGCACCGCCCGGGGGACAGGGCCACTTGTGGTGGACTCTCCTCATTGGCCTGCGTGGGGCTCCTAGCGTGACCCTTCTCAGCATGACACTGTCCAGTGAAACGGCCATCCCCCTGATGGTGGTTTAATGAAGTTTAACACGACGTTAACGGAGAAATGAACTTTTATTTGAGAAAGAGTTAAAAGGTTGGAGAACCTTGATCTTTAAAAGGGAGAGCTGAGTGTCGTTGGTTCAGAGAAGAGTCCTCAGACCTGGAAAGAGAAGCCAAGGGGTGCAGAGGGCCCCTGATCAGAACCGTGTGGGTCTCACCGCAGAATGCGTGATGCAGTTTAACCGCACAGGACCGTGCAGACTGCGTTCCGGTGGACGGGGCAGAGTCGGCGCTGCTGTCTGACAGCACATGCTCGGCGGTGGGGAAAATTCAGGTGCACGGAGCGCTCGGCCATTGAGTGAGACTTGAGTCCTCTGCCCTGGTTCTCTGGGATATTTAAGTACTTAGTTTCTGACATCTTCAACATCTGGAAGTGTTAATAAGAAACATTATTATTTTTTTAAAGAATTATTTATTCCTTTTATCACTTTTTAAAATTTGATCAGAGAGAGTGAAAAAGAAAGCAAGCCACTAGGTCCGGGATTTGAACCACGATTGGCCATGTGGGAGTCCAGCTCCCCAGCTATCACACCACCTGCCAGCCCCAAGAACCATTATTTTTTTTTTAAATTGACTGTATTAGCGCAAGACATTAGAGCCTTAAAATTACCCAGGGTTTTACATTCCAAACGTTTTTGTTTTTGTGTGTTATTTTCTAATCTGTGTTTCTGTGCATACTTTCTTAGCAACCAATATGTTTTTTAAAGAATTATTTGATTTTATTTATTATTATTTTTTTAAAATGTGAACACCTAGAGACAAAGAGAAAGTACAAGCTGCCAGGTTCGGGACTTGAACTGCTATCAGCCATGTGGTAGTCCAGTGTCTTAACCACCATGCCACCTTGCCGGCCTCTTACCAGTGATATTTTTACAACTTGATCAAGAAAGAAGAATGAGGCCCAGCCCTGGTGGCAGGTGCTATTAAGACATTGTACTCCACAGGCCGGGGTCCCATCAGGACCTGTGCTTGATTGCCAATCCAAAGGCCAGCTGGGAGCCCAGGCAGGGCACTGCCGCACGGCCAGGCCCCGGGCTTTTATTTATCTATTTTAAGGAAGACTGACATCTCGGATATTGTGTGATTGTTTTCTTTTTTTTTTTTCCTTTCACAGGTACGTGCTGGGTGGAGGAGCACTGTGTATGGAACTTCTCACTAAACAGGTGACTGTTTACGTCCATGGTATTCAGTCTTCAGCTTCAACAGAACGTGGGTTATGTAAATCCGATCTTGAGTTGAAGTGTTCTTATGGGCTAGCACCTATTTAAACATTTTCTAGTTTATTTTAACAGCAGTTAAAGTAACGAAAATGTTATTTAAGGTAAACTAGTAAAATGACATTGTACTTGTGGCCGAATCGGTGTTTGGATAAGCATTAAGAGTGATACTCATTTGGGACCAGCAGTTGGCGTAATGGCTCTGTCGCTGGACTCCCATGTAGTCGACTGCGGTTCGAGTCCCAGACCCGGTGGCTTAAGTGCCAGGTGCGTGTGTGCCCAAGATCCCGAGAGGAGAATGGAAGAGAAGGAGTTGCAACATGGCCATCTCCCCTCTGGGGGGTGATTTCTCACTTTCTCTCCGTCTCTCTCTGTCTTTCTGGCAAATGCACATGCCCTATAGCAAAAAACCTCTCCAAAAAAAAGTTAAAAAAAAAATGATACTAATTTAAAGTTACACCTTGCTCACGTGGTACACGAAAGGCACGAATTTCTTGAAGGGCATTCTGGGAATGGTACGACTTGACTCTTTGCAGTGACTGCAAGCTTACCGTTGGTTGGCTGCTGGTGAGTTGTTCCAAGGGGCCTTCAAAAAGCCCATGGCAAATGCGTGAGAAACGGAGGCATGGGCTCCAGAATAAACCCGTACTTTACTTCTGTTTTCCCACACTTTTGAAGTCCTTCACGTTGGCTTTCCTGCGTGGGAGTCGGGACTTGCCGTGCTTAGGGGTGTGTTTTCCTCTCCCGCAGGGCTGGAGCAGCGCCTACTCGATAGAATCGGTCATCATGCAGATCAACGCTACCCTCGTGAAAGGCAAAGCCAGAGTGCAGTTCGGAGCAAACAAGGTACTCGCGTGCAGAGGTGCACGAGCCGCGAGACACAGCCATGTCCCATTTGGAGGAGTCTTCCCACCTTACTTCTTTTTGAGACAATTTATTTCATTTAGTTTGTTTTCTCCTCTTTACGAACGTGATCTGTAGAGAACGTAGAAGTCTAAGAAAATTAGGGACTAGTAGTAGGTGGTAGTTAAGGTGCTGGATTCCCAGATGGCCAACCAGGGTTCAAGTCCCAGACCTGGTGGCTTGGTGGAGAGCACTGATGGACCCCAGCAGTTGGTCTCTGCCTCTGACCAGCGAGTTCTGTGCTTGGCTCAGTCACCATGTCAGAGACATTCAGGATAGCGCATTTGCTTAGTAAATTGTTACAATGCAACATCATCTCTCCCTTTTCTTCTTCTTATAAATTTATAGAAATACCCATCAGTCTAGAACGTGAAAACTATGTGATGTGTTAAGAGTTTCATCCTCTGGATTCCGTACAAAGTAGGAAATCACGTAGGTGTTAGCTCTGGACCACACGAGTGAGAGCCTTCCAGAGCAGGGTCTGAGATCGCGGCTTGTGGCAGGAAGTTGGGCTTTAAAGGCAAGACTGGGCTTGGGACCAGCAGGTGGCATCACTGGACTCCCACGTAGTCAACGGAGGCTTCACGCCAGCGCGGTAGTGCATGCCCAAGTCCTGAGGAGAATGGAGAAGGGATGGCGGCATGGCCATCCCTCCTGGGGGGTCATTGCTCACTTTCTGTCTGTCCCTCCAGCAAGTGTTCACACCCCATAGCAAAAATCTCTCTCTTAAAAAAGGGTAAAAAAGACAAGACTGAGCCCTAAGAAACCATCCATTGTTATGGAGGGATTGACCTAAATCGTGAAGCCTGGAGCGCACAGCCCCTGGGGCAGCTCCTCACCTGTTCCTGTGATCAGGGACTTGTCTCTCCCTGCTGCCCACGGGCTCCATGGGTTCTACCCCAGGGGCCCCTAGTCAGTGATTACATTCAGACAAGAGATCTGTTTTGGTTTCTGTTTTTGTTTTCCTGGGGTTAGAGGGAGCGAGTTGCCGTGTCTACTAAGCAGTCCAGTTCACCACTTAGTGAGACAAGAATTGGTTAACTAGGAGGATGCAGGATTTTATGAACCTATCCGAATAGCCTCCAAATAAAGAGAAAAGGCTGGGACCAGCAGTTAGCGTAATGGCTATGTCGCTGGACTCCCACGTAGTCGACCACGGTTCGCGTCCCGGACCAGGTGGCTTAAAACTCACGCTGGGCACGTGTGCGTGCCCAACATGCGCCCAAGATCCCGAGAGGAGAATGGAAGAGAAGGAATTGTGGCGTGACCATCCCCCTGGGGGGTGATTTCTCGCTTTTTGTCTCTGTCTGGCGAGCGCACGCACCCTATAGCAAAAAACCTCTCAAAAAAAAAAAAAAAAGAAGAGAGAGACAGATAAAACCACAGGGAGAAACTGACAAATCCCCATCACAGAGAGCACAGCACAGCCTCCTGAAGTAAGTTAATCAGAATGACAGGATGTAGATTTGAATAACTAATTAACAGGCTTCATCCAAGACAGATATAGAACCCTGTACCCCGTGTTAGATAGCATACTGCTTATCCTCCCCAGGCATATATGAAATATGGAAAACATCAGATCTAAAAAACAACCAGTACCATACGAATTATGAAATTTAAATAATGATGCCTCACAATAATGAAGAGGCTGAGAAAAATCTGCATGAATTTGGAAATTAAACGCACCTCTAAATCCTGGTATCAAAAGAAAAAAAAAAAAAAAGCTGAGCTGGATGATGACACCGCAAACACGTGGCCACGGCCCAGGACTTTATGGGGCGAGGGGTGAACCGAGGTGGCAGGACCCTGCTGGAGGTGCTGTCGCTCTCTCTTCCTCTCTGTATCTCTTACTCATCAAATAAGTTAACTTATAAAAAATTAGATGAAAATTTAAAATATGTAGACTTGAACCATAATGAAAATTTAAAATTCTCTTCCTTTCTCTTCCTCTTTCTGTTTTTTCCTCTGTAATAGTCATGAAATTCATCCTGTTCAACGAAGAAAACTTCAAATTCTGAAAAGTAGAAGGATAGATGTCATTCTGTCATCTAATTAAATAAAATGATAAGTTAATAACAAAATAGGAAGACAAATGTTCATTCGTGGAATTTGAAAACTCACTCAGACAGCCCTTAGGTCATCTTGGGACTTGCAGTTAAAACTGGAATATTGGGTCTAGCAGGTGGTGTGGTGTGGTTAAGGCACCGGGTTCCCACATGGCCGGCTGAGGTTCGGGCCCGAACTTGGTGGGCTTGCTTTCTTACCTCCTTTGTCTCTCACGTGCCCCATAGCAAATTTTAAAATAATAATAAATGAAATTCAATAGTTCTTAAACAAAAACGGGGCTATCGAGAAGACAGCAATAATGCACTCAGTATATGTCGGGAATGAAAGGAGAGCCCAGAGAAAGTGCGTTGCTTTCAAATCTGTATGTCACTCAGAGAAGAAGGAAAAGGAGTCTGTCCGGCTCAGTGTTAGGAAGGACAAGGCGAAGGAGAGCAGGATGAGAAATGAGGTGGACTTGAAGGGGCTGTTCCCCGATCCCTGTGGCAGTGAAGCCTCTGCAGTAACATTCCTGTTGAGCTGGAATTTGAACCTGCTGCGAACAGGTAGGAACAGGGAAGCCCACATGTTCTCCCTGCCTCTTCGGCAGTAGGGTCAGACGTATCCGTTTCATGATTGTTGGGAAGTTCAGTCGTGTGTTTTGCTGTGTACAGTCGGTTTCTGTGTCTCTTGATGATGAAAAGACTGACTGGAAAAACTATTTTTGATTAACTTTGCAATAATATGGCGGCACGTACTCCGTGTTTTCGTGTTTCTAGATGCTTTATGGCAGGAATTTTACAATTTTAAAGAGCTGTCAAACTGAAAAGGAAAACTCTGTAGAAAAATGGGAGAAAGATCTAAAAAGTCTATTTACAGAAATAGAAAGAAGTGGCTTGTGAGTATTTGGAGATCTCGCTGTCACTCCGTAAGAGAGGTGCGGCTCACAGCTGCACGGGCTGGCCGTGTGGTCAGCAGCAGAGCTGCCCAAGCCGCCGGCTGGTGGTGGCAGGTATGCTGGAGAGCCCGCAAAAGGCGACTTCGAACCTCAAGGTCGCAAGTGCGTCTATGCCTTTTCACCCGGCAGCACCACTATACCAGTATAGTAAAGAAATTTTAATTATGTATTTAATCTTTTATTATCATTGTTTAATTTGACCACACACACACACACACACACACACACACAGACACACACACACACACACACACACACACAGAGAGAGAGAGAGAGAAAGTGAGAAAGCAAGCCACCAGGTCTGGAACTTGAACCACAGTCCGCCATGTGGGAGTCCAGCACCTTAATCACCACACCACCTGCTGGCCCCATGTACCAGGATATCTTTAACCAGCCCTTTGCAAGCATGTATTGGAACATGATAGCCCCAAAATATTTTTTAAAAACGTCGATGTTTGCCAGTAAAGGACTGAGGAAATCTTTGAATATGCACACCATAGACTATTTCACTGTCTTAAGGGGAAAACCAGAGCTCCCTTTGTGCTGATGAAGAACAAGCTCCAAGACACATAAAGAAAAGGGGCGTAATGGTTACACCATTGGACTCCCACATGGCCAACCGCCGTTTGAGTCCTGGACCCGCTGGCTTGAAACTCACACTGTGTGTGTGTGTGTGTGTCCGTCCATGCCCAAGATCTCAGGAGGAGAATGAATGAGGAGGGATTGTGGTGTGGCCATCCCCCTGTGGGGTGATTGCTGTCTGTCTGTGTGTCTCTCTCTCTGGTGAGCACATACGCCCTATAATAAAAAAAAAAAAAAAAAAAAACCGAAAAAACCAAATAGGGGCAGAGCAGTGTCTGCAGCACAATTGCACTTGTTGGAAGCCAGGGGACGGTGTCTATTAACAGTGGGCTTTATGTGGATTTTCTTGCAGTCTTAAAGGACATGGGAGAAACTAGTGGTAGCGATAGCAGTTAAATTGGGTCGAGCAAGAGGGACGAGAAGGCTGGGTGGTGAGGGGCAGGTAGGAAAGACTTTCCACTTAGGGTGCTTTAAGTTTTCGTTCCTGTGCTGTGTGAATTCCTTACTCCATTTGTGTGACATAACAGTATAGATAGGTGTGGACCACAGTGGAGAATGCTGGCGATATGTTCACTGCAAGTTAAGGTGGAGGTCAGCTGTACTTGCAGTGACAAAGTGAATCCTAAATTTGACTCCTGAAAAAGGATTCTATGTTTACCAAAAATCTCCTTCGGGTAATGGCTCAGTGCCAATTTGAGGCGTTCTTTAGATTTCTAACTCAAAATGACATTCGTATGCGTAGTTCTTGAAGCTTGATGCTTTCTTATTTGAAAGTGCTATTTTATAACTTGTTTTTTTTTTGGGGGGGGGAGTTAGAAGGAAGAGAGTTTTGTGCACATCTAAATAGCAGTGTCTTGACCCATCAGTACAGAGATGGGAAGAAGAATCACAGAGCTTATACTTGTCCAGTGGTAGGAAGGCGTATGAAAGTGAACTGAAGGAGTCAGTAGGTGGTGTGATGGTTAAGGGCACTGGACTCCCACATGGCCGACTGCGGTTTGAGTCCTGGACCTGGCGGTTTACTTTCTCTTTTTTACTTTTCTTCTCTCTCACTCTGTTCCTCTCTGGTCAAATTAAAATAAATAAAGTTAAGTGAAATAATTCTTTAAAAAGAAGAATGAACTGTGAAGGTGATGAATTTCTATGAAAGTACAGTTTTGGTTTTGTTATTCTTGCACAATTGTAGAGTATATGAAATTGAGAAATGAGGGTAAGTGAAAGTGGTTTTCGAAATGGAGATATTCAGTTTCCTGTGTTCATTAAACACAGCTGTGATCCATCAGTAAATGTGTTGTAATTTTCAGCTAGTTACAGTTGTGATTTAAAATGTGTAATTCTCTTTCAGAATCAGTATAATCTAGCAAGAGCCCAGCAGTCCTATAATTCCATTGTACAGATACATGAGAAGAATGGTACGTTCATTTCAATAAGTATTGGCATTAACGAAGATTTACAGAATTTACCTTTTTTTCTGTTTTTATCTTAATGTCTTACAAAGCGAACGTGTACCGTACTCAGTCTTTGCATCCTCAACATTTGGCCTGGGTACCTGTGACGTGTGAGCGGATGAAAGTAGGGCGCAGTGCACTCACTTCCCATGTGGCAGGAGGAGAACGGGCCACAGGCTGCTCTGTAGGTGGGGAGCTCATGGTTAGAACTGAGGATGTGCAGTCAGGATCGTGGTCCCCCGTCTGGAACATCTGCAGACCGCTTACCGCTTTGATAGTCTTACACATTCATCTATTCAAGCAAGAGTAGTTCTAACTTGTATGTACACTTAAGGAATATTTGAGTTGTAAATTATTTTATTTTTTAATTTGCCAGAAGGCACATGTACTGGCCAGAGATCTACAGATGGGGGGATAAAGCATCCCCCAATGTGGTGTGGTCGTGTGCGATCCCTTTCTCTCCACTCCCCATCCTTTTGTGACTTTGAGCGTGCATGTGCACACATCCAATGTATTTTTCCAGCTGCTGGGTCTGGGATTCAAACCATGCAGTCAGCCATGTGGGGATCAACTTCCTTAACCACTAGTCTGCAGGGCCAGGCCAGGTTATGAATTTTTTAAAAGTTAAATTGTTCTTAAAATATTCTTTATAGACCCAGTGGCTTAAAACCCATGCCGGATGCTTGTGTGTGTGTGCCCAAAATCCTGAGAGAAGAATGGGAGAGAAAGGATTGCAGTGAATCACCCCTCTGGGGGTGATTTCTTGCTTTCTGTCTTTCTGGCAAGTGTATGTGCCCTATAGCAAAAATCTCTCTCTTAAAAAAATTTTTTAAATAAATTGTATTGGTCTCACTTTACATTTTGCTTACATTCTCAATGCAGATGTTTTGAGTTTTTCTTCAACAATGAGATTGAAAAACCAAACACAACTCGACTTGGAATTAGAAGCCCTATTTTCAGGTGCCATGCTAGCTCTAGTCCTGAGAAAGTGCCACTGCTGTTGGCAATGGCTCTTCGAGCCTCGGCCCCTCCATCTCTGAGACCGGCGTAATGCCCACAGTGTGCGTGCGCGTCTCTTTGTAATCAGGTGTGCTGTCAGAGGCCGTTGCAGCGGGCGGTGGAAACAGGGCCCTGTGGGCAGGGAAAACAGGAAGGGGTTTTCTTTAGGAGCACGGGCACCACCGGGCATTATTTACTTCGGTAAAAGTGTGGCTTTAATGACAGTGCAAACTTGGCAGATTTCCAGTGATATTTACTTCTAGAAATAGTGTTCAAGACACAATTTTCATGCTGAAGAGGGAAATGCTAACATTTGAGGGAAACCCAGGCTTGTCCTAATAGTGATCGTGTCTAGCACATGAACTTAGTAGGTGCAGAGAACCCTGTGTACAGCTTCATGGTCCTGCACACGCGCTGCACACACCCAGGCGTGCTCGTGCTGGTGGGGGGAGCCGCACAGCCACGGGACTTGGCCTGACCGGCCTTTCGATGTGGAGCTCAGACTTCCACTGAGTCTGGGAAACAGTCAAGCAGACATCCTAACAGACTAAAAAATGCTTACGGAAAAGGTTACATTTGAGGCATGTGGTGTGTGTAAGCTTGCCGTGGTACAAGAGCACTAGATTCAGAATCGAGAGAGGTTTTAAATCATTTTACATTTTAATTTTTTTACTTGACGGATATTGTATTGATCGCGTAGAGCATGGCGTTGTGGAGTTACATATCATTGTGGAGTGAGTAGATGGAGCTGTGAACGTGCACACTGTCTCGCATAGCTGCGTACCTGTGATGGAGATGATACCTGGGTCCTAGCACTTTCCAAGGCTCAGTAGGGGCCCTGCTGGACAGTAGCTCGAGATGGGTGCTCCTTACTCAGACCTTCGGCATCCCAGGCAGAGTTGGTCACTGCCCCTGTACAGTGGCTTCCTCGTTCGTGAGACGGTGTTCACGGTCACACAAGTGTCTCTTAACCCACAGTGCCAGGGTTCTGTTTAGGGGGTAGTTATTTTCCATGAGGTTTATCTGGAAGTAAATGCAGATTAGTCAGAGAAAGTAACTTTATACGGTGAATATAGCAAAATGCTGCATTCCCATCCCGAGTCCTAGTTTATTTTTATTGTGATGACTGTGGCTACCTTGAATACATGCCAGTTCTCCCAGCTGGTGAAACATTACGGTATTTTAACTTTTTCCCATTCTGTTTCAGGCTGGTACACCCCTCCAAAGGAAGACGGCTAAATGGTTGACTGTCGTATGTTTGGACCACTGTCGCTTTAAAGGAAATCTTTCCAACATGCAGACGCAGCCTTGCGTGCCCCTGTAACAGCAGCCCCGAAGATGTTAGCTCTAGACATTTTAGTGGATAATCCGTAAACTGGCATCCAGCATAAGTCACACAGCCTTCTCATTTTGCTCATCTTAGGCATCTCGTACTGAGCAGTGGGGCCTCTTCTGTACTCTTCCCGATAAACACACACACTGGCCTCACTTTGGCATCTCTTTTCTTGAGACGTGGGATCTTTTAAACAGGCAGGTCACCATCGGTCTACCGAAGTGTCTTCAGGGCAGCCCTGCTACACTGAGCCCCTGGGCTATGAGCGTTTGCACTAGATCATTCCAGTTAAAAGTTTAATCAATGTTCAATATCGGTTTAGAGTACGTAAGGTCTTCCAGATCCCAGTAGCTCTATCAGGTCTAAAACCATTTTATGATATTGCCAAAATAAAGAGAGGAAACCTGCTCATTAAATTGCCACATTTGTTTTATGGCTGTGAGAAGCTATGACTCGCTTCCTGAAGATGCGCTCTCGATTGAGTTGTACTGGACTTTTTAAGCAAAGGAGGCTGTGCCAATTAAGGCTCGTAAGTAGGAACTCCCACGGGGCCTCCGAGTCTTGCTGGGCTGAATCTGCTGCTTGTTGGTTCACTATTTCTTAAGAAGGGCCACAGTATAAAGCTTGAAGTTATTGAAAATACTAAGTCATTTTACATTTCCATTTTATCCATGGGGCGTTGCAATCATTTGTAAACTAATAAACTTATAAAGTGATTGGCACAAAGACAGACTCCTTGAGCAAAAGCCGCACAGTTAAGTACAAAAAGATGCCTCCTCTGGAGACTTGCAGAGTGTGCTCGGGTCCTAACAGTGGCTTTGACACTGACGGATGAATAGGAGCACTCCACGTGTCCTGTTTTACCAAACCTGGCTCAGATGGTTGTACTGTCCATTTTATTGCCTTACCTAAACCGGTCGTTTTTCGTTAATAAAATTTTTATATACCCAAGTTTGATTTAAAGGTAAATTCTAGTTATTAAGCACTTTTAAAAAGAAATTCAGAAGCACATTTTTTTTTTCCTGCACAAAACCAGTTACAAAGTTCAAAAAATGTTTCTTACGCATTTGCCTTAAGATTCCATTTTTTAACTTTGTAAAACATATCCAAGAGACTTGGCACTTCTGCATTATTGTATGTTTTGGTTTCTTTTGGTTCTCTTTTAGTTAAGAGGATGGTGGATAAAGGTATTCTGGCATTCTTGTTCACTTGGCTCCATTTGTATAAAGTTTTGATTGCCAGTTGGTCAGATAAGTGACAAGGTCGAATTCTTTAAAGCGTTAAAGTTCCTTACACCTCAGGCTAAGTCTTGGATACGTTATCGAATTCTTTAATATCCTGATGGCTAGCAGACTATGCTGCACATTTGGCATGCTTCGTTTTCTTGGATTTTATTTTTCATTGCGGATTTATTTGGCAATGTACAGTAAATTTTGTAAACTTGCATCAAGTTTATGAATAAAGAACCATTTAAACAATTACTTTGTCACTTGTGTCTCCTAAGAGATACTCTTTTTGCTTCTGATGTCTTATAGGCTCTTTTGAGATTCTGGAATAGGATATTTAAGGACAGATGGGGTGAGGAATACAAGGCCAGAGGTAGGACAGCTCCAGGCACGGCGTACCTGGGCTCCGCTCAGCCTCACTGAGATGTCCCCATGTGGATTTCATCTTTGGATTGAATGCTGTCTGGATGTGCAGCCACCTGACTTGGCTCAGAAGTGGATAACGGACCTCTGCTAGTATCTTCTTAGAAGGTGAGGAAGTCTTGAACAGTCTCATTCCACCAGACACACCGCCCTGTCACTTTTCCTGGGCTAGAATCAAGGCCTGTGCCCACTGGTGCTTGATGCTCGCCAGTGAACCCATTATGATTGGTCTGGACCAGTGGCCAGAGTATGACTTGGGGAGTCCTGAGACCCCTGAACCCTTCTCAGGTTTATAGGGCCAGAACCATTTTCATAACACTAAAACACGAGTAGCCATTTTTGCTCATTCTTACCGGTGCAGGGTTTTCCAGACACATGCCATGTGCTGTTGCAACAGAATGAATGTAGAAGCAGCTATGAGAATCCCTGTGTGTTACGCCAGAAATTAAGAGGCTTCTGTAATGCAAAAGGATGCCATACTACTCACTGTTGGGGGCAGAGGGGCTTGGGAAAGTTTTTCATAAAAGTTAATTTTGTTAACAAGTAACAGGTTTTTTTCATTTTAAATGCATTATTAAAATGTTTGTTTTAAATATGGTGAGTGTTGATACTTAGACATAACACCACCAAAGAGATTATGTGTGTGAGTGTAAAGGGGTTCTGAGGCCAATATGTTTGAGATCACCAAACCAGTGAGGTTTACCAAGAGTGGGGCTCAGATCCAGCCTCCGTGAACGAGGAAGTGGCTGGAGGTGGGGCTGCAGCTGCAGCTGCGTTTGCGTCTGCTGCGCTTCAATTCTCTCCGGTCCTGTGGATCTCGTTTTGTGGTTATCGATTCGAGCCTGCATCAGAACTACCTGGAAGTTCATTAGAACAGGTTGCTGGGCCTTACCCCAGCGTCTGATTCAGCATACCTGGCGCAGGGGCCGAGGACGTGCCAAACCCAGTTCACAGGTGAACGTGGTGCAGGTTGGAGGTGGTCACAGCAGTTACTCGGCCACCGCAGGAGCTATTCAAGCTGTTCCGGCACACCGGAAACCGGAAGGCTGCAGCAGCCAGTTACCCATGCCCACAAGCGGTGGTATGGAGGCGTTTTTATAAAGCGGATCCTTTATAAAGCGGACTTCCCAGGCACTGGGACGGTGAAGACAAAGTACCCAGTGCGTGCTTCCGAGGACCTCGCGCGGTAGCGGCGTGGCTGAGAAGACGGCGCTGCAGGCGCAGGGAGAGCCGCAGCGTGGGAAGAGCACACTTGCAACCCGGGAGCCGAAGTCCTGGACCCCCACCCGACCGGCGGCCGCTCCGAGACCTCGCCGGAAGCCGGCGTGATCGGTTCCGCCCACCCCGCCTGCAGGCCGGAAGTGACTCCTGCGCCGTCCTCTTGGGCCCCCTCCGAGCCGCCGTAGTGCGGGCTGGCGCTGGCGAGGCATGAAGCCG
>NW_006159539.1:1697674-1701923 GCF_000334495.1 Tupaia belangeri chinensis | reverse complement strand
GGGGGGCGGGGGGGCCGGGGTCCCCGACGCTGCCCGAAGCCACCCCGATCGCGAGGTCCCGGTGTAGCCGAACTCCTGGGGACTGCCCCGGGGCGCAGTGCCTCCGACAGCTTTCTCCCGCCTGGCTGCCTGCGGACCCGCGCCCCGACGCCCACGTCTCCCCAGGATTTCAGAGCCCCCGCGGCGGTCTGCGAGCCGCGGGAGAGGGGGACGCAGCGTCGGTCGGTTCGCTACCCTCTGTGCGTTTGCGCCCTCAGCGTGTGCCGCTTGTGGAGCGAGTGTGTGCGCAGAGTGCTGCGGACCCACCGGAGTGTGACCTGGATCTCCGCCGGCCTGGCCGACGCCGGCCGCCTGGAGGGACACTGCCTGGTCCGCGTGGTGGCCGAGGAGCTCGAGGCAAGTGAGACGCGTGTCGCGCACAGTCAGGGGCAGGGTTGGTGGGCCGGTGTTTGAGGACTAATGGCTTTTCCCTTTACATCCCAGTTTGCATGTAGCTCGTTTTTGTTAATTTAGGGAGTATTTTCTGGTGTCACGAGCGATCTCGTAAACGTTCGTTTCAGTGATTGCTGCCCAGCCGTGCCGTGGTGTGTGTGTTCATCAGGTGCTGGGCATCTAAGTACCCAGTATCCAGGTTAATGATGATGCGGGCAGACCCTCCCTTCACCTGTTTCTCCCGAAGCAAGTGTCGCCTCTGTTCTGCAGGGAAGGCAGCTGGGGGTGTTTTGCTTGGAGACACACAGCTGTGAGAGCTCAGTACCAAAACTTACATCCCAGTCTTTGAGCCCTAGGTCTGTATCTCTTGCGGTTTCCACAGGGTGGCCCGTACTTGGGGAGGTGGAGGCAGGGGGACAGGGATGCTGTGGTATCTCGTTTGGGCCTGGAAGGACCCGTTTGAGAGTACGTGCCAGCTTGATGCTCAGTCTTCATACTTCAGCGTGGCTCGTGTACACACAGGAACATTCTATATAACTAGGACACAGCCATTGCTATCAGGTGTTGTCGCTGATAAGTGGTGGAGACAGTCCTGCTCAGGTGCTGCCGTGATCCCAGTAACGGCCTTCACAGCTGCGGGGTTCAGTTCAGAACGGCAAGTCTCCTGGCCTGTCTGTAATCTCCTTTGAGACAGAACACTGGCAGGCTTTCCCTGACTTCCCTAACCCAGCACCTGTCCACGTTACCGATCAGTTATGTGGTAGAACACGGTCAACTCGTCCATGTCTGGTGTTTCTTACCGGGTTCAGGTTATGTGTCTTGGGCGAGCGTGGCACATCCCCATGCGCCCTTTTTTTTGATCTCTGATTATGGGATTAAGTGGGATCATCCAGGTGCTCCACTGTGAAATGACTCCTCCACTCTGTTTTGTGGGAAGATACTTTTTGTAACTATGTAAACATCCTGTTTCATTTTATTCCTTTATCTCTGAATACACTCTTGGGCTCTTTATTCAGTGAGATGTTACTAGCAGGATTTATTTTGGTGCTCAAATTGTCCCCAGTTCTGCTAGCGGGAGCCCTTCACGCTGGCTCCAGTGACTTCACCAGTCCCCTTTGCCTTCTGGCGCCAGGTGTCACCTGTTTTGCATTTCCGGTTCTGGGATTGGCCGTTTCTCCGAGAAACCTTGGTCCCCTTTAGTGGAGGATGATATTTAATGAGTTTCCAGTTTTCTCTCTTCATATTTGCGTCTCCCTTTTGGACGGTGAGAAACCCTGGCTGTCATCATTCTTGATATTCTTAGAATCAGAGCTCGATATTCTCAGAATCTCATCACTAGCCTTCGTCTCTCCTTCCTCCTTCCACCTGGTGTAGTTTTCCTGAATGCCATTTGGCCCTGTGGCTCAGGTCCCAGCAAAGGCAGGCTTGGGAGAAAACGAACTTCTCTGGTTCTTTGGCCCAAATGCTGCTATATGTTTCCAGACTTCTGTCATTTGGAAAAATCGAAGGTGCAAGCGAAGACCTTTTCCACCAAAATGTTCTTTGGAGCATCATTTAAAATAAGGGACATTTAAAACAAGGAATGTTTGTCCAATAAGTGGAGTCATTAAATGGTAAATTGGATGGTGTGTTGATAACAAGAAAGAATGTTAATGTTAAAAGTAAAAGAAAAGAAAAACCAGGGTCGGCAAGTGGCATGGTGGTTAAGGCTCTGTATTCCCACAAAGCCGATCACGGTTCAAGTGTCAGACCTGGTGGCTTGCTTTCTCACTTCTGTCTTTCTGTTTAAATTTTAAAAATAATAAATAAAAATTTAGGAAGAAATTATAAGAAGAGAAAGAAAAGATTTTTAAAAAGTGAAGGAAAAAAACCCAGCTGTTTCCCACAGGCTGACGGTCGCACACCCCACTGGGAGGTTGCCGTTGACAGGTGGGCTGGGATCGGACCTCTCTGTCACCTTGCCAGCCTGGCTTTAAGCTTTCAGGCTACAGTGCTCACACCATTCTCTGTTAAAGGTCTCCGGGAGATGCCAGGGCTCTCCTTGCTCTGGGGCGTGTGGCCAGGAGTCCCTGGGTACCCACTCTGGCCTCAGTGCAACTCAACCCACACATTTTGTGCTTCTCTGACCATTCACCAGGTCCCCAAATTCCCAAAAAGCCCAATTGTAAACCCACACAGGGGCCTTGGTGCCCAGTTCCCCAGGTGGGCTGATGGGAGGCCTCAGGGACAAAGGCTTCCCAGCTGTTATCTGATGACCCAGAAGCCTGGCCACACAGGGCCACCCAGCTTCCCGGAGGAGCCCCTCCAAACTCTGACTGTGAGGTCTGGGTATTCAAGACTTTGCCTGGCGGCCTGGAAACCCACTTGGCTCTGAGTGGGTAAGATTTCGGTTTAGGAGAGAAGGTTAGGGTTGGGTGGTGAGTGTTAGGATTCTGGTTAGGATTAGGGTTTTGTTAGGGTGTGGGTGTTAGAGTATTAGGGTTGACATTAGGGTTTTGGGGAACCACCAGATGGCATAATGGTTATGTTGCTGGACTCTCACATGACTGACCATAGTTCAAGTCCTGGACCCAGAGGCTTAAAACTCATGCCGGGTGCGTGTGTGCCCAAAATCCCAAGAGGAGAATGGTGGAGAAGGGCCTGTGGCAGGCATGGTCATCTCCCCTTCTCTGTCACTGGCAGGTGGCATGGTGGTTAAGGGTGCTGGACTCCCACATGGCCAACCATGGACCTGGACCTGGCACCTTGCTTTCTCTCTTTCCCCCTCTCTCTTGCTCTGCCCCAGTTTGGTCAAATTAAAATAAATAAATAAAGCTAAATAGAATAATTCTTTTAAAAAATTAGGGTTTGGGTGTTAGTTTGGTAGCATGTTAATAGAGTTAAAATTAGGTTTTGGGTTAGAGATAGGGGTTAGTGTCAGAATTAGTTTCAGGGCCAGAAAGAGAGCAAGGACTAGGGCCAGGAAAAAAGTTAAAAGTGCAAAAAGATTATAAAATTACTTTTTTGAGTGTAAATTATTTAAAAAAGGATGAATAGAAAAGAAAGAAAATATTAGCAAAACTTTCCTTTGCGGGTGGGTAGAATTTTGTGATTTTATTTTTTTCTTAACGGGCTAGGGTAGTTTTTTGACAGGGTCTCCCCAAGCCACAGTCTTGCTGCCCCTGCCTCCCGGGTAGCTGGGACTGCAGGCACAGGCCACCAGGTTGTCTTGTGTAGGCTTGTCCTGGAGCCACCCCAGGCCTCCCACACAGCCCCCGCCTCCTCGTGCTGCCCTGCACTCGGCCGGTGTGATTTCTTTATAATGCTTTTAAAACTTGTCTCTGTGTGGTGGTGGTTTTCAGATATTTTGCCACGTGACCATTATTTTTATGTAGCATTAAGAGCCCTTCCCACGTCAGAGCAGCTGTTTTAGCCAGATGCTCGGGTATGCACCCCATGACATGCAACGGTGTGACTTCGAAAGTTACGTAACCTCTGCGAGCCCCAGTTTCTACCTCCTGAAAATAGAGACTAATTCCCTGCGACCTTATAGGGAGTTGTAAGGATTAAATAGTGGAAAGATGGAGCTATCAGGTGGTGTGGTTAAGGCTCTGGACTCCCACGTGGCTGACCGCAGTTGGAATCCCAGACCTGGCAGCTTGAAAATCCCACCTGGAACTTGTACCCAAAATTCCAGGAGGAAAGTGGAGGAGAAGGGATCGCAACGTGGCCATCCCCTCTGGGGGTGATCTCTCACTTTCTCTCTATCTCTCTGTCTCTCTTGGGAGCGTGCATGCGACCTATGGTAAAAAATCTAAAAAAGAAAATACATATAACA